>NW_026869082.1:0-171353 GCF_020745735.1 Hemiscyllium ocellatum | reverse complement strand
CCCCCCCCCCCCACCCCACCCTGGTGGACTCAGAATCAGACTCATTGATTTGGTTTCTTCGTCCGCAGACAAGAGCTAGGAAACTGAATTCAAAGAGAGGAGAGAGTGTGAGAACTGGGTTGTGGAGGGAAGGAGTGAGGAGGTTGGTTTGGATTTCAGTTCACAGATGAAAGAAATTGTTAGACTGAAAGTTTAAACTTTGGAAAAGATGAAACTACAATTTAATACTATATTGTCTTATAAAGATCCATCCAGTTATAATATGGTGAGTTGTGTTCTCAGGTGTAGGGTACTGAAAGGGTGGATTTATGGATGAGAAATTCAAATTGAACTTCATGTTCAGATCTGATAGTTACTTGATCCGTGCCGATCTGAATATTCATTGGCCTTTTCCTGTGGAAGGAAAGGTGTGTATTCTGTCCGTGGGTGAATATTCCAAATCTCAGTGTGACTGGAAAAAAATACTGAGGTACAGCCAAGTCCATGTTAGGGTGGTGATTGTGGAGAGTGAGTTCATTTGTTTTTGAAAGTCTGAAAAATCATGGCATGTTTCCCAGGAACAATTAAGCCATAGCTTTTCTTTGTAGAAGGACAAGTCTTTAATTAACCATACAACCAGAAAGACACAAGGATACCTGCACCATGGGAAATACTATGAAAACTGGATTGTTGTAAAGGAGTTCATTCTCGATCATGGATTGTAATCCATTGGCGTTGTCACGTTGGTTCCAGTGCCGTGGGGAAGCACTGGAAACATGATGAATGCAGTGTAGGTTTCAGTTATTAAACTGTAAGAAGTGCAGAACAATTTAAAAAGGATGTTCTCAGGGCTCAGGGGTCTGAGTTATAGGGAGAGGTTGGACAAGCGAGGATTGTTTTGTTTAGAGCAGAGGAAACTGAGTGGGTACTGTTCTAGAAGTGTACAAGACCATGAGGGGCATGGATAAGGTGAATGCATTCAGTCTTTTTCCCAGGGAATCCAGGACTGGAGGGCATCAGTTGGAGGTTAGAGGGGAAAGAATAAAAGGGAAGCTGTGAGACACCTGTTTTACACAAAGGGTGGTATGTATATGGAATGAGCTGCCAGTGGAAGTGGTTGAGGCGGGTACATTAACAACAGGTAAAAGACATTTGGACAAATACATGGATAGCAAAGGGTCAGAAGCAGATGGGCCAAGTGCAGGGAAATGGGGTTAGTGTGGATGGACATTCTGGTCGGCATGGGCCAGTTTGGGCCAAAGGGCCTGTCTCTGCTGCAGGATGCTATGACTCAAAGTGCATCTGCTATTTCTCCCACTAACTCTGTTGGTATCCTGGGATGTATTCCATCAGGGCAAGGAGACTTATCTACCTTTAGCTCCATTAGCTTGCCCCAGCTCTAACTCTTTCATGATAATGGTTGTTTCTAGGTCCTCACCTCCTCAGTTTCCTTATCAATTACTGGCATGTTCTTAGTATCCTCCACTGTGAAGACTGACTGCTGTGTACTCATATTCCTGAACCCTGCTGGATAGGAATAACTAGGCACAGAACTCTGAGAGGTCTTCTTATAGTCTTTATTGATGAGACATGGCAGTTACCTGGATAGTGTACATGCAGAACACCACCAGGCAGCAACAGGTAAAGCCCCACCTGTCTGGTGTAAAGCTCCCATTCTTATACCTTTTGTGGTTTGGGACTTTGAATAGATTCTGTCTCTCAGTATTATCTCCACGGCAACGGTCAGTTAGAAAGTCTAGTTCAGTTTCGCACTTTGCCGTTAAAACATACCCCCTGTGGCTCCCTCAAGTATCTGACACGCACTTCAGTTTCAGTGGGGCTGTCTATCAGGATTCAGATATGGAGGAGCTGGTGTTGGGATGGGGTGGACAAACTTATAAATCTCACAACACTAGGTTATAGTCCAACAGGTTTATTTGGAAGTACAAGCTTTTGGAGTGTGCTGTGATTTGTAACATGATCAGGATTATCTCTATGGTAACAGTTAAGTGCTTCAACAATGAGAGGCCACATTTCCCCACACAATAGGTTCCCCTTTACCAGTGTAAACTGCTATTCCGGCCCTGGGGACAGCTACTCATCACTTTTCTCCCCAATCCCATCTAGCTTTCTGTTGATCTTTAAAGTTTCTCTAATCTCCTAGTTTCTCCTTGGTCTTTGCCAATCTGTATGCCTTCTATTTCAATTTGATAGACTCCCTTATTTCCTGAGCCACTCATGGCAGATTACTCCTTTTTCCTACAGTCCTTCCTTTTCACTGATATATACTTTTGCTGAGCACTTCGAAAAATTCCCCGTTGTCCGTCAACTTTCCCACGGTAAAGTCTTTGCTTCCAGTCTACATTAGCCAACTCCTGCCTCATCCTATTGTAGTCTCCTTTGTTTAAGCACTGGATCTTGGATTGGATCTAATCTTCCAGCTTTCCAGCTGTGTTCGAAGTTCAACCAGATTTATCAGAAGTCTTTTATCAGATTACGAGGTGAGGCAATGTTTCCTGGGTGTTTTGTGTTACATTGTCGAAGACCTTGGCTTTGTATTAAAGTACAGGATAGATATTCACAACAGAGTATTCTGGACGGTATGAATGTCCTCACAGTCTAAAACCATAAATCACTGTCTCCCCTGAGTTTAAAATTGCAAAATCATTATCTCCTACACGCTTCCTTACTATCTAGGTTTGGAACGCTAATCCACCTGACTATCCTGCTTTTTCCAAAAGATGAAGGTGGTGAGTTTTGGATGCAGCTTTCCAGTTATTACCGTAAGAAGATGAGCACTGGGCACAGGAGAGGCAATGCAGCACTTCGAACCAGCCCCACCATTTAATACGGTGATGATTGAGCTCACCTCAGTCTCAGCTGGGTTTCCCACCTGCTCTCTCTCACCCTTCATCTCATTGCAAATTCAACATCTGTATCTCTTCATTAAATCTGCTCATTGTCCTGGCATCCACCGCATTTTGAATAGGGAATTCCACAGATTCACAACACATCGAGATAATCATCCATGGAGTCCACACCAATACTCTAATGAGCATCCCATTCAGACTCACCCATTCCCTGTATTTCCATGGTTAACAGTTTAACCTGCACATGCATGGATACTGTGGGCAATGTAGCATAGCCGATCCACTTAACCTGCACATCTTTGGACTGTGGGATGAAACTGGAGCAGCCAGAGGAAACTCGCACAGACACGGGGAGAACGTGTAAACTCCACACAGTCACCGAAGGCTGGAATCAAATCCAGGTCCCTGACGCTGAGAGTCAGCAATGCTAACCATTGAACCACCTCTGCTTAAAATCTGCTCCTCCTATTCACTTCCCACGCCCCAGTTGGCTGAATCTATATTCCTTACATCAGAAAATCAGGTTGTGGAAGCAGGTGTCTCAGTAAAACCCAGTGACAGCCCACAGGTCCTGTCTGTCTGAATGGGGATCCTATACACAACATCCTCCAGCCTATACTTTTCATTCACATTCCAGAGACAGGCTCCAGTGACTTCATGGGGGCTACAACTCCCACAGTACCTGTGGCAGGGACCGCACGTGTGTGGGGAAACCCTGCACGCTACATGTGCAGAATGTGAGCGGGTTTTGGAACATGTGCTTTGGGTAAGTATACTTTGAGGACGAACATATCGGTTGGGGGGCAGGAGGTCAAAGTGTCATTACACCCATGTGGGGCCAAAGGCCATCCTCAACTCGTCATAACACTGGGCATCGACCAATGGGAAACAAGGAAGGATCTGACCCATTCTCCCAGACTGAAGGTTCCTCTTCTGTCTAGGATCTGCCACCTCCCTTTCTGTTTACTTTTGTTTCATTCTGCTGTTACATTATTGACTTGCAGCAACTGAAGGGAAAGGAAGTGAACCAGAAAGGGTGCAGAGTCTAACCAGGGACGGGAAGTGGTGGCATGGATCTGTTTATCAGTAACTCCATGAGAATGGGGAGGGTGTACATTAGGGGGTAGCAGAGTCAGAATGGTGGGAGAGAGAAAGTGGGTTGGCGGGTTACAGCTTCGGGGGAAGAAAGGGGTAAAAGATATTCCAGAGAAGCTAGAATTGTCTGTTCTGAATTTCTAATCTGTACATATTCCTTTATATAGGGTGCTAGATGGTGAAGATTTGCAGACTGAAATCTCAAAGTCATGTGCAGATTGTGATTAAGTTAACCAGCATTTGAAGAACCAAAGATAGAGAATCACTCCACCAAAATCCTGCAACACTCTCCCTCCCAGCATTGTCGGTCTCTCTGCACCAAATGGACTGTGAATGGTACAAGACAGCAGCTCACTACCATCTTCTCGAGGGTAACTAGAGATGGGGAATAAATGCTGGCTGAGCCAGTGATGCCCATATCCTGGAAATGGTTTCTATCCCTAGTTGCTGAAACCCAGTTGATGTTACTGCAGGATGATGAGGGATGCTGAGTGCATCCTCCAGGAGGCAGCACCATCACATTACCCCTGCCTACACCCACACAGTAACACCACAACGTCACTGGAACAAAAGGCAGTAAAACCAAAGGAGGACTTAGATATAGTTCTTGAGGTAGAGTCATGAAAGGGGATTGGAACACAGCAGGAACAGGAGACTGAGCTGGATGGTCAGCTGTTTCCCATTGAATGGTGGAGCAGGATTGAAAGGCCGAATGGCCTCCTGCTGCTATCTCCCAGGTATGTATATAGCCATGGAGCCCGGGAAGGAAGGAGTGCGCAGGGATTCTCCAAGAGATTGCACTTCCACAACAGGTTTTAGTGAGCGATGGTTTGATGGATTTTATTTAACATTTACAAACCTTGTGTTAAAGATAAATTTTGGTTTTAAAATGTTGTGAAAGTTTTTTGAACAGCAAATAAAATTAAAGAAGATAATTTGTCTGAATATAACAGTTTTAAAACTTTCAACCTCTGTAAAACAAACTCCTGTCTATTCCCGGACACCACCATTTTCCAGCTACTCAAGCTCCAGGGAAATATTCCCTCCCTGTCTGAACCTTTGGTTTGATTTAACTGCTTTTCAGTTCTCATTCTGTGAGCTGTGAAGCATTCTTTTTCCCCATTTCTATGACCAGAAATATTATCACAGCAACCTTCCCACCATCAACATCATCATTACACCATTTTGCTTTTGGTTAACATATAATTACCAGGAGTGCAAAAGTGAGGGCTGCAGCTGCTGGAAACCAGAGCCTAGATTAGAGTGGTGCTGGAAAAGGGCTTTTGCCACAATGTTGATTTTCCGGCTCCTGACCTGCTGTGATTTTCCAACATCGCTCTAATCTAGACATATAATCATCTGCAGGAAACCATTTGTGTAACCACTTGAATATTTCCCAAGCCATTACAAGCAAACATTACTACACAACCCAAAAGGAGATTAAGTGACAGATTAAAAACATAAGAAGTCAGCGGGGAGAGCACTGTATCCACTGATCCCATGCGGAACCCACCTCTATCTAAAGGCATCAAGAGCATTGATACACACCACATGTTCCTTGTCCAAGGACACCCTGCTGTGTAGCCTTTATTCTCAATCATGGAATAGAATCCCGACAGTGTGGAAGGAGAGCATTGGCCCATCAAACCCCACCGACCATCCGAAGAACATCACGCCCAGAGCACTCTATCACTGTAACACTGCCTTTCCCATGGCTGGTCCACCTAGTCTGCACAATCCTGGATACTGTGGACAAGGTAGCATGACCGATCCACCTAACCTGCACATCTTTGGACTGTGGGAGGAAACCAGAGCACCTGGAGGGGACCCACACTATCAGGGGGAGAATGTGGGGACTCCAACCTTGTACCTAGTGCTGTGAAGCAGGAGTGCTATTATCACAATTTAAATTAAAACAGATGATCCCTGCTCATTGTCCCATTGCTGTTTGTAGAGACATCCTGCCCAGAGGGACATCTTGACGTTTAGACAGTGGCAATGTAAGTTCAGTCAACACCAGCCCAGTTAATGTGGTTAACAACAACAACATCAATACTGCAACAGTGTCATCATGTACAAGGGCCGCTCCTGAGTCTGATGAACAGTAACATCAGAATCAGAGTCCTGCAGTCCACACGGAGCAGGTGGATGACCACTTCCCTGTGAGCACTCACTGGGCTCTCAATCGTGTTGAAGACGCAGCAAATCCCTTGTCACACAGAGGGGTGAACAGCTCCTAGCCAGTGTGAACCCGCTGGGGTCTCGGGGGCAGGATGAATCACTGAATCACTTCTCTCACACAGCATCTGAATGGCCTCTCCCCTGTGTGGGCTCACTGGGGACTCCGCAGGTGCTGCATTTGAGTGAATCTCCCCACACACTGGGAACAAGTGAATGATCTTTCCCCAGAGTGAGCTCGCTGGTGTTTAAGCAGGTCAGAGGACAGAGTGAATGCTTTCCCACACACTGAGCAGGTGAATGGCCTCTCCCCAGTGAGAATACACTGATGTCTCTGCTGGTGAGAGATTTGAATGAATCCTTTCTCACACATGGGACAGGTGAAGGGTCTAAACCCACTGTGCCATCTCTGGTGCCTCAGCAGATTGTGAGATCGAGTAAATCCCTCCCCCATACGTGGGGCAGGTGAACAGCCTCTCCGCAGTGTGACTGTGTCGGTGAGTGTCCCATTGGGAGGGGTAAGTAAATTCCTAATTCTAATTGAGTGCATCCTACTGTTTGTCTCAGTTGTCATTGACAATCTCATTCCTCCCGCACCAGAACCTGTTCCAGAGAGGGTTCCAGAACAGGCAGAATGGTCAGCTGCAGTTGGTCACCTGACCGGTCACTGGACACGACCGGTTCACTCTCCACAGATGCTGCCAGACCTACTGAATTTTTCCAGCAATTTCTGTTTTTATTTCTGATTTCCCAACATTTGCAGATGTTTAGTTTTCCAATGCTCATCTTGCCTGTTGCAGATGAAATTAAAGGGTTTCAAAAATTGTACGTTAGGTCACACATCAGCTATGATCATCCTGAATGGCAGAGCAAAGTTGAGGGGCTGAATGGCCTCCTCCTGTTCCAATGAAAGTTGTCCATCTGCGGCTTTCGGCAACATTTCCCCTCACTGCTCACTTCACCCTCATATCGAACACACTGTTACTGACTGAACAAACCTCCTGTGTTTGAACTAAACCTGCTAATGCTCAGTGGCTCCCTCTCCTGCCACCCGGGTTTAACTCTCATCATCGAGTGCTGTCTCATATTACTGCAGGAATGCCGACAAGGATTAATCCTGGAGTCTGTATCCGCTGGGATTCACAATCACCGTTTATTTCCTTCTTCCTCTTTCATTGTGTCGATTGAACTCTCGGTTTCAATCCAATCTCCTGTCAAGCTCTTCAACATGTCCATGTGGGTGGGCTAGAGGCAGCTGGGATTTAATGAAGGGAAGTGGGGATTAGGTGGAATCCCGAGGAGAGGTGACAGCAAAGATAGTTCTCATTGTAATGGCAGAGTTTCTCCGTGACACAGAGTGTGGTGAGGCACCTGAGTTTGTTGGGGGAGACAGATTCAATCAGGGATTTGGAAAAACACACAGACACTGACCTGTTCGTCTGATTGTTAACTCAGACAGATAGTAAGCAAGATGCACATTTAGATCACACCTTTGATGATCTGGGACAATGAAGCATGCTTCCAACCCAATGATTTCAACCTCAAATCTCTGAAAACACAGACACAAAGCTTTCTACTTGTTTTCTCTGAGCCTCCTCTTTCCTTGAGAAAAGGGTTTTGAGCTGTTCAGCCTTTCCTGGTGATTATAACCGCTATGTTCCTGTAAGATTTGTGACTGAACCTTTATTTTCCTGTTCCTTGTGAGTGATGAAAGTAGCAAAAACAGTTCCTGACCTGTGAGGGGTTTCGGTTGGAGTATTTATATTTACAAATTCATTCCCACCCTCACAGTCAGTGTGAAATTGATGTAAAACTGAAGGAAGTGAGTGAGTGAGCACCCACAGAACCATAAAGGAAGCATATGTATCTGAGTTGAATAACCTACTCTAAGATCAAACTAACAAACACGCCCTTCATTTACTATCATCCATGTGCCAATCCAAGAGTCGCTCAGAGTCGCTGATGGATCTGAATCTACTACCACCACTGGCAGTGCATTCCATGCACCCACCACTATCTATAAAGAAACTATCTCTGACATCACTGTTAAAAACATGACTTTTGCTCATTTGAATGATCTCTGTAATCCCAGCCTTATAAATTGAGAAAAACCTAATTACTTTTCCCTGCAACAATTCCTGTTCATTTTTGCAGATAGCACAGTCAAGCAGCAAGATGAAATTTATCATTATTCTTAAGTATGCTAATAGAATTTTGAAAATCTATATGTTGCTAATATATAATAATTTTTCATTTCATTCCATAGAATATAGAACAGTACAGCACAGTACAGGCCCTTCGGTCACGATGTTGTTCCGACCTTTTATCCTACTCTAAGATCAAACTAACCAACATGCCCTTCATTGACCATCATCCATGTGCCTATCCAAGAGTCGCTGATGGATCTGAATCTACTACCACCACTGGCAGTGCATTCCACGCACCCACCACTATCTATAAAGAAACTATCTCTGACATCTCCCCACAACTTCCCCCATTCACCTTAAAATTATGCCACTTTGTGGGGAAAACTCTTTCATTATCTACTCTATCTATGCCTCTCATCATCTTATAAAAATCTATCAAGCAAACTCTCACCCTCTTTCACTGCAATGACCAAAGCCCCAGCTCCCTCAACCTTTTTTTTCATAAGACAAGCCTTCTAGTTCAGGCAGCATCTTGGTAAATCTCATCTGCACCTTTTCTAAAGCTTCCTCATCCTATGTAAAATGAGGTGATCAGAACTGAACACAATATTCCAAGTGTAATCTCACCAGGGATCCATAGAGCTGCAGCATAACCTCGTGTCTCTTAAACTCAATTTTCCTGCGAATGAAAGCCAACACAGCATATACCGTCTCAATAAACCTATCACCTTGGATGTCAGCCATGAGGGATGTATGGACGTGCACCCCACGATCCCTCTGTTCCTCCACATTGTCATGAATCCTGCATTTAATCCGAAAATATGCACTCAAATTTGAAATTCCAAAATGAATAACTTCACACTTTCCCAGGTTGAACTCCATCTGCCACTTCTCAGCCCAGCTCTGCCAATGTCCTCTAGCAACCTACAAAAGCCCTCCACACTATCGACAACTCCACCAACCCTCGTGTCATTGGCAAACTTCCTAACCCACCCTTCTACTTCCTCATCCAAGTCATTTATAAAAATCACAAAAAGCAGAGGTCCCAGAACTAATCCCTTCAGAATACTACTGGTCACCGTGCTCCAAGCTGAAAACTATCCATGTAATCTCACCCTGTCTTCTATGGGCCATCCAATTTATTTTCTAACTAGGCAGGTTTTCCTGTATCCCATGCTTCATTACTTTCTAAATGAGCCTACCATGGGGAACCTAATCAAACACCTTGCTAAAATCAATATACACCACATCCACTACTCTGTCTTCATCAATGTGTTTGTCACATCCTCAAATAATTCAGTAAGGTTTGTGAGGTATAACCTGCCGCTCGCAAAGCCATGCTGACCATCTCTAATCAATCAATACTTTTCCAAATAATCATAAATTCTGTCTTTCAGAATCCTCTCCAATAATTTTCCCACAACTGATGTAAGACTGACTCATTGATGATTCCCAGGATTATCTCAATTGCTTTTCTTGAATAAGGGAGTAATGTTTGCCACCCTCCAATCATCTGGTATGACTCCAGTGGACAGTGAGGATGCAAAGATCATTGCCAAAACACAGTAATCATTTGCCTCCCTTGCCATAACAACCTAAGTTATATCCTTTCTGGCCCAGGGGACATCTATCCCTGTGATTTTTTAATATGCTCAGCACATTCTCCGCCTTAGCATCGACCTGTTCCACCATATCAGCCTGTTTCATGCTGTCCTCACAGGAACAAGGTCCCACTCACTCGTGAATACTGAAGCCAAGTACTCATTAAGGACATCCCCTATCCCCTCTGACTCCTGGCACAAGTTTGCTTCACTATATGGAGTATAAATGTGGAATTATGTCTCAGCACTGAATTAATGTAAAGATATTGCAGTGTACAATCACTCGATTACTTTGAATATTGAGCTGTATTTTAACTGAGAAAACACAGTTGAATTGATTTGATTATATTTCATTTCACGCTAACATTTATTGTATTTCGAAGCACAATAAGAGCTTTCTTTTTACATATATATAACTTACTTAAAATTCCTCGCACGTTTATGTACAGAAAATAGAATTAACATCTGTTTGTTCCTTTCTTTATCGATGACTGTTCATTTTGAATTTGTGGAAGTTATACATTATTGAAAGGAAGGGAAATTGCATTTTTAAATCAAAGTACAATGATCATGCAGTTTTATCAATCTGTCTTTCAAAGAATTGTCATGAGATTCCTCTTTATTTAAGACCACCATTGTGTTGTTATTGTAAAATAGTGTTTAATTTCCAGTCCATTACACACAGAAACTACCTAATTAATTCCCATTCGAATACTGCAATAAACAGCTGATTAGTTTTCATTTGAGTAACCACATTAAACATAATATTACAATCCTGCCCGTCCTGGGTGGGAACATTATGAAAGGAGCTTGTGGAGCTGTGGCAGTGTCTATATTACTGGACTCAAGGGAAGGTTTCAAATCACACCTTCACCAGAAATGTATCAAGAGCTATCTGAATGGTGATTAGAGAGCACCTAAGCACAGACTGAACTGCTTTTCAATTCAACATTAGATCTGCTTTTATCTATTACATCAATAATCACAAAATCTGATACTTATTTGTGTCAGGTTACCAAGAAATATTGTTGGAAATTTCACTTTAGCCACATTGCTTTTACAAAAGACTTACATCTGTCCCTGTTTACTCTAACTGAAAGAAATCTGAAGAGGATTTTCACTTTTACGAAAAAAAGGGGAGATGGTTCCCATTTAAATTAATGCTTCTTCGATTTGCCCCTTTTCAGCTTCTGTAAGGTTTCATAATAACGCTCTACTTTCGGATAGTGGGGATACCTGTATCTAATTCTGTTACTTATAAGTTCCTGGAGAAATTTGAAAATGTTGCAGAATTAAAGATAACGATGTCTAAGTAATGTGATCGATCTTTTTTTGTTACAAAGAGGCAAGTCCAAACAATTGAAACACATTAAACATTATTCTCTCATGATATAAATTTGAAATAAAGTTGATATCTTCTTCAGTAAACTAACAAATGCAACCACTAATTACATGTCAGTCAGCTGGTTACCTACTTTGTAACTAAATGTTGTGATTCATCTCAATATTACTCTGTCCTTTTATCAAAGTGAACTTGTATTTGTTCGGTTTATGAATTGTCAGAAACTTGTATTTATTTTTCCATTCACCTGTTCATTTTGACCGATAGATTGAAATGTTTTGAAAAATATTGGGGTTTGTTCATTTAAAAATAAGGTTTGCACGTCTCTCACATATCTCATTTCTTATATTATGATTCAAGAATGTTTCCTGGTGGAATTCGAGTAAATTCCAAACATTTGTTGACTTCAAATAAGATCTGTAACACCCAGTTATCAATCTGTTGTTAATGTTTCAGCTGGTTACATTGACATTGATTAGGTTCTCATTCAGAGAGATCAATTAACAATTAGAAACTATTTGCAGGATTATTGAATTGAGAGATACAGATGGGCAAACATTTTTTTGGAAGGAATTGCTTTTTCATTTGAATGTGTAAACTGTTCAAGAATTCTACCTCGCCTTCCATTGGTTTTCTTGTCGAGAATGCAGATTTGTAGTTCATGTGAATTTTAATGTGTTCTGTATTTTGAGATTTGTATCAGATTTAAGAAGAAAAGGAGAAACAATTAACATGAAAACTTTAGTGAATAGAAAGCAAAGGAAATTAAATTGACAGAGGCAACTTTTAGTATAATCTCTGAATATTCAGTCAAATATTTCTAATGTCAAGAGCGTGGTGCCAGAAAAGTGCAGCAGGTCAGGCAGCATTCGAGGAGAAGCAGAATCGACGTTTTGGGCATAAGCCCTTCATCAGGAATATTTTCTGATTATGGCCTCAAGCCCAAAGTGTCGATCCTCCTGCTCTTTGGACGTGCCTGCCCTTGTCCAATGCCACACTCTTGGCTCTGATCTTCAGCTTCAGCTTTCCTCACTTTCTCCAAATATGTTTAATGAACATGAACTGAAAAGGTTAGCATCAGCACTTGAACAAGACCAAGATAACACATTTTTTGCAATATTTATAGAGAAAACCTGTTTGAGAACATGCAACAAATCAGATCGAACAATACTCTTGCCGTTGGAACCCTTGGCCATTCACAATAAAGAATAACCATGCTTTGAACATCCAGTATGGTGTATAACTACTGAACTGAAATACCAGAGGGACAATGATTGCATTTATTGGAGGGAATGATAACCAGTTCCTTACTGTGATAGTGGTGATTAATCTCAGAAACAATAAGATATTTACTGTGATTATTCCACTGAACAGTAATTAGATGGTCATGAAGATCTTTGTGTGGCTTCATGTGCAGTGTTTTGTTTGAACATTGATTTCAGTAACATTGAGATATTTTACAAGATTGACAATTGACTGTTAAAGATAAGTGTTAAAGGCAACTTTTTTTTTTAAATGTCAGTTTTGTTTAGCGAAACACAATTCTAATTATACGGAATCCCTACTATGTAGAAATAGGCCATTTGGCCCAACAAGTCTACACTGACGTTCCAAAGAATAATCCACTCAGCACCATTCTGCTCTCAGATTATTGGACATTTACCCCTGACTAATGCACCTAACCTTCACATCCCTGAACAGAACGTGCAGCTTAGCATGGCCAATTTATGTAACCTGCATATCTTTGGATTGTGGGAGAAAACCAAAACATGCAAACTCCACACAAACATGTGGCCGAGGATGGAATCAAACACATTTGCATAACACTGTAAGACAAAAGTGCTAACCACTGATCCTCTGTTCTCAATGCCCAGCCCCCATGCAAGAAGTAAGAGACGTGCAAAACAAAAAAATAAAAATCTCTAACAAATCACAAATGAACAATAATTAGAAAATTAACATGATCAAAGGACACAACAATATTCAGGTGAATTGCATTGTTTAATTACAAATTTGGGAATGAGCTAACTAACGAATAACGGGAAGTTATATTTGCTTATTTCACTGATGAAGAAATTGACTGCTTTTCATCTTTTTAACACTGCAGAATAGCAATTTATGTGCCTGAAATTTTTGAATTAAGCTCTTTCTAATAAAAGAAATCAGTGAAATCACATTGACTTCTTCATCTTTAAGACTGCAACAAATCAAATACTTTGCAGGAATTTAGAACCAGCAGGATTAGTTAATTTGGTTGCTTGGGAACTCGAAGAGAATAAACAGCAGATTCTGTGAATTAGTCATTCAATGCGATTATTCAGCTGAAGACAACATCCCTTCTTTGTAAAAATGCTCAACTTCGAAAAATTCAAAATGCATTGTCACGGTTTAATGAAACAATACAGAGATGTTAATTCTTTTTTCATTTGACTTAACAAAACGCAGGAATTTTACATGATTTTGTTGCATGAAAAATACTTAAATCTTATTGTGATTAGAAGTACAATAAATGTTTGCATCGAAGTGAAATATATTTAAATGAATTCAACTATGTTTCCGTGGGTAAAATAAGAATTAATATTAACAATGATTGAAGGATTGTACACGACAATATATTCAGTTATTTATGTAAAGAGCTGTCATTCCACATTTACAGCAAATACTGGATTGAATGATTATTAGGTATGAGCAACAACTGAATAATAAAATTCGATCAATGAATTTAGAAATAATGAGAAATCTCGTTTTGCTATGTGACTGAGGAATATGTGCAAACACACAGGAATTATTGCAGTAAAAAGTAATTGCAGGTCTGTGAATTTAAAGTCTGTGATTATGGAGATCATTCAAATAAGCAAACATCAGACATTCATAATTAATGTTGGATGGGAAGTCCTTGGATCCATCGTGGGAAACTTGACCTGAAAATAAAGTTTCATATTGCTGTGTTGGTACTCAGAAACGATTGGTCAAATTAAAATGTGAATCTCACTTTACTTGTTCAAAAGACTTTCTTAAATAATTGCACAATTATTATCATGACAATGACCTGATAATATTGTTATATGAGCAATTAAGATGATTAAATATTTCAAAAACACTGCTGTTATGTTGATGGAATATTTATTAAAATTGGTAAATTGTGGAATACAATATAGTAACCAGCTTTATGAATTGAAGAAAAAATGAGCCATGCAGTGATTATAGAACTTTTTGTTTCTTTACTAAATACAAGTAACACAGGAAATATGAATTTCTATCAAATGGTTTCCTCATGGAGACATGTTATTTTAATTTAGATGATTAATATTATGATCAGATTTCAGACATTTGTGTCAAAATTTGGAAGAAAGTTAATAGATAATGAAAGTGAGCATGAAAGTGAACAAATGATGCAGATATTTGGTACATAAAGGAATTATAATAATTGTGTCATTATTATACAGTGATGAATAATGTTGGAATAGAAAAGACAAAAAGAATCAACGTGTTCAAAGCAGTTCTTTTCTTACAATTAACTGAAACCAATAATCATTTTGTAGAGCGCCTGAAAAAAAACAGTCATTTACTGTGTTATATAAACTGAAAACGAATTCCATTTTGCAAAAATGGAGACTTTTCCAAATTCAAAGTTTAGGTTTGCTGAATTATACAACAAAAATTGTTGCAATTTGAAATATGTCTTGCACACAGAAGTAAAATAAGTAAACTTAAAGATTTTTAGAATGACAAAACGTTTGTTGTTTGCATGATTGTATTACAGTCAATATCCGTGATAAAGTAGAAGCATTGTTTTAAGCAACATAAATCATCTTTAACTCCTGAACTGAAATAGAAGATATCAATTGCACTTGTTGCATGGAACAGTAAACAAATGCTTACTGTTGTCATTGATTTCAGAAGCAATAAGGTACTTACTCAGGTTATTCTATTGAACAATAATCAGATGGTAATGGAAGTCTTTGTGTAGCTCTATGTGTACTGTTTAGCGTGAACATTGGTTTCAATAAAATTGAGATATTTACATGAATTAGGAACAGATTGATAATAGGTTGCGAATGATCTGATTTAAAATCTAACAGTTTTCTATATTTATTATGATTGCTGAGTGAAACGTTCTTAAACCATCATGCAATCAACGGGATAAGTGAGAGTTGGCAAATCCAACTTTCAAATGAACACAACCTGATATTTTCACATCATTACAATGTCACATTCAATATAAATAAATGATTGGAAAGCTAAGATCAAATCTCACACAATTCATAAACTGACCAGTAATTTTCAAAAAAATCATATGGTATTTGTTTATTTTACTGAAGAATTAATTGATCTTTTCTCATATTTATAGCACTGGAACATAAAATTCTATGTGTTGTTTTAACTAAGATCGACAGAACAAGAGAAAATTAATGACTAACATGACTTTGTATATTTCAGCTTTATGAGTGCAACATTCTCAAATATTTTCCGAGGAATATTGATTGAGTGGAATTAGATACGTCTTGCTATTAGTGACCAGAAGAAAGTATATAGCAGATACTGTGATTATTGGAATGAACGATGATACCTCCTTATAATCTACTGATATTGTGATTGGATATACAGTAAATGTCAGCATCGAAGTAAATTATAATCAAATCAATTCAAAAATGTTTCCAAGTTTGAAATAAATACAATATTCACAATGATTGAGAGATTTCACTTTGCAATGTCCTTGCAGTATTTATTGTACGGAAACATAATTCCACATTTATACCCCTTACTGGATTGCACAATTATTATATATAAGATATATTAGCAACAAAGGGATTTTAAAAATCATATTCGTGAATTTGAGAATAATGAGATATCTCATCTTGATATTAGACTGAGTAATATATAGAAATGAAGAATAATATTGCAGGGAAACATAATTGGAGCTCCCTGAATTTCAATGGTTGAGGTAATTGTAATCTTTCAAATGAGCAAAGATCAGATATTTACAAAGAATTTTGCAAGGGATATTATTGGTCGTTTTGTATTTAGATTGGCCTGAACAAATAGGTATTAATATAGTAGCATTGACAATAAGAAATAATGAAAGAAATTTAAAACAACACTACAAAGTCTAAGTTAAATTGCTGTGTAATTATTGTAATTGATAAATGCCTTTATAATCCTGACAGATAAATTGACTTCATATTTTGAAAGCACTTTGCTCTGATGTTGATTGGATATTTATTAAATTTAAGAAACTGAAAATTAAAGCATAAAACTAAGCTGGATGGTGTGAAAAAATCATTCAGCAACAATGGAAAAAAAACAGATTTTGTTCAAAAATGCAGGCAATGCAAAAGTTATATGCTTCCAATAGCTTTCTTGAAGAGTTATGTTAATATTGTTAACTTAATTTTTATCACAATAAAGGTTTCAATATTTATTTCAGAATTAGGAGGAAAAGTTTTAGACCATGAAAATGACTATTACTGTGAACAAACTGTAGCGTCAATGACATTTGGTACGGAAAGGAATTCTCATAATTGTGTGATTATTATTCACTGCCAACTAACATGGAAGGAAAAAGGAAATTGTCAACATTTCCAAGCATTTTTCTCTTATAATGAAATGAAATTAAAAATCATTTTGGAGGGCACATGGTTTGAAAAAAGTAAATAGTCACATCATGTGACATTTGAGCTGAAGACTAATTCCTGTTTCCTCGATTGTAGTCTTCACAATAAGTTAAAACTTATTGTTGGTTGGACTAAAGAAAAAATGGATATAATCAAATTGTTTTCTTGTACACCAAAAAATGCAAATGTAAAGCAATTTTATCATGAAAATTATATCACTCTGAATGTAATCATTTCACACACAATAAATGTTTGTATTGAATTGAAATGTCATCACAGCTGTAGAAGTGTTTTCCCCTGACAGGGAATAAATACTCAGGAGGCAGGCTGAGTTCAGGCATGTGGAAGATGTTTACTGATGCAGCAATTAAGGGCGGCACGGTGGCACAGTGGTTAGCCCTGCTGCCTCACAGCGCCAGGGACCTGGGTTCAATTCCCACCTCAGGCAACTGACTGTGTGGAGTTTGCACGTTTTCCCCGTGTCTGCGTGGGTTTCCTCGGTTTCCTCCCACAGTCCAAAGATGTGCGGGTCAGGTGAATTGGCTATGCTAAATTGCCCGTAGTGTTAGGCAAGGGGTATATGTAGGGGTATGGGTGGGTTACGCTTCGGCGGGTCGGTGTGGACTTGTTGGGCCGAAGGGCCTGTTTCCACACTGTAAGTAATCTAACCAGTTAATGAAGGGATCTTCCCCCGAGTCCAATCTCGGAAGGGAGATCCATGAGACTCTGTAACATGGACAATACACGTCAGCATTTTTATGGACTTTCTGCATCACAATGGCCACATGCACTGTGGTTACAGTTCTCTCCTCCTCATACCGACACCCAATTTAAACACATAATCACAGATGGACATTCTAATGGACATTCACAAATTCCTTTCATGTTGTTTAACAGGTACGATAATCTCCAGGCTTTGCGATCTTTCCACACATCTTATTAATTCAGATTCCAAAGTTATTCCTGCACTCCCTCGGGCCTCTCAGGATGCCTTATCAGTTGGGACATTTTGAATTCTGCTATTCATTATATTTTATTTTATCAAAGTCAATTACTCCTCATATTGCTCACTGTCCTAATTATATATATATATAAAGAAATACAAAAGACCGTTAGTTTTAATTTACTTGCTATAAGATTAGTAATATGACTTGTGTTAAAATGTTTGTTACATTGTGTGAAATTATCCAGCTACTCTTACTGTCAGGACTTTATAGTTAATGGGCAGTCAACATCATACCTTGAAGTTAATTCCTAAAACTAGCTAACTGCACATCTAACTCTAAATGCTTTTCTATAATTTTTTGATAGGCATTGGTTACATGTACCTAATTATGTTACAAATTACCCCTATGATTCTCAGGAATCTGTAATTAGAACCTTTGTTTTATATTCTTAGTAACTTTAAAATAATAACTATTTCTGACAAACAAACTCTTCTATTGTCGCAACAGCTGATTAGAAATCTCATATAGCTGCCCGTCATATGTAAAAATGAACAGCATTTGTTGGAGTGTAATGGGTGGCACGGTGGCACAGTGGTTAGTACTGCTGCCTCACAGCACCACAGACTCGGCTTCAATTCCCGCCTCAGGTGACTGAACTGTGTGGAATTTGCACATTCTCCCCGTGTCTGCGTGGGTTTCCTCCCACAGTCCAAAAATGTACAGATTAGGTGAATGGGCTATGCTAAATTGCCCGTAGTGTTAGGGGCAGGGGTAAATGTAGGGGAATGGGTCTGGGTGTATTGCGCTTCGGCGGGTCTGTGTGGACTTGTTGGGCCGAAGAGCCTGTTTCCACACTGTAAGTAATCTAAACTCAAAAAAAATCAGACATCACTTAATATGTAAGGCCGAATATTAATCCAATCATTTCTGTGAACATTCAAATTAGAAAGGAACAGATATTACCTGGGAGTGTTGGATGGGGAATCATTAGTTAGTTTGTGTTTGTGCTGACCTGGAATGAGAGAACTATTATTTCTTTTTAATATTGACACTAAGAAATAATGGATTAAATTAACATGTGAATTAGACGATGTTTATTACAAAACCTAGACTGAATTACTGTGAGATATTTGCAGAGACATCGAATTGATAATTAATTTTAGAACTTTGGCAAAAGTAAATGATTCAATATTTCCAAACGGGTTTGCTGTGATGTTGACTAGATATTTCTTAATCTGTCAGCTGAGAATGCACATTCTGGCATGATGATGTGGCAAGACATTAGACATTCAGTGAACGTTGATCAGAAATGGTTTGTCATTCAAAATTCGCAGATCTTCAAGATTTCTGTACTTGGTTTCTTAGCTTTTCTTCTGGAGAAATATAATATATAATAAGAACAAATTCTGCATTGTATTTAATTTATGCAATTTTTCATATCATCAATATTTAGACATATGTGTCAGAATTATAACGAAAATAAGTCAATAAGGAAGATTTATTTTCACAGAAACATACAGTCAACAGCATTTATCAAGGTATTTGTTTTAATATTGTCTCTGAATAAACAGATAAATACGTTTAATGGGGATCTGTTGACAATGTAATGAGCCACAACCACATTTTTATCATAATTTTTGGATTAGAAACCTATCAGAAAAAGATTCCTATATTTAAGACTTGCTTCATCTCGATACATGTTATGAGTAAAAACTTCAGTCAGAAGTAATAAGGTGTCATCATTGGTCTGGGTAAGATATAGTGTGTAAATTATAATAATGTGTCTGTTACATATCTTTGGATCCGGTGAGACTGTGGTATTTGCTATGGTTATTCATCCTGAGAACAATAAGGCACGTACAAAGAGTTTTTCACCGAACAGTAATTAGGTGTCTTGAAGACCATTACGAGTACTTTGATTTCAATAATGTTGAGCTGATTTCCATGATCTGGGAAATGTTTCACAACATTTTACCAGAATTCTGGATTCTAAGCATTCAATGGGTTTTGAGCAAATATCCTTCACTTGTCGTCATTCTCAAGCGAGGTGTCTAACGCTCAGGCACTGGCTGCAAGTTAAGGTGCCAGGAAGTCTGCTTAAAACTCTCCAAAGCTCAACTCTCGGGTTGGTTGTGACTGGATCTCCAGAAACGTTGTGAGCTCTTTAACCGGGCTTTCCACTGTTTTTTGGAACTGGTTATTTTGTCTAATGCTTGCTTTTTAGCTCCGATTTCTCAAGCTTTAGGAATAATTAGAATGTTCAATTATGGGCGACAGGTCACTTGACCTTAGTGGACAGGTAAGATATGGTTCCCTTATTGTTTTAATAACGAATTGAGAATGAATCTTTGCATTTTAACAAATAAAAGTTTCAATTTTTTCAGTGGTTTACAATGACATTGATTAGATACTCATTAAGAGAGATCAACTGACAATTATAAGCTGTTTGCAGGATTATTGAATTGAAACAGGATACAGGCGTGCAGAGATTTTTTTAGAAGGCATTGCTTTTTCATTCAAATATCTCGGATGTTCAAGAGGTCTATGTAGCTGTTCATTGGTTGTCTTGTCCAGATGCTAATTTATAATTCATATCGCTTTTATTGTGCCCGGAGTTTTGAGATTTGTATCAGATTAAGAAGAAAACGTGGAGCTATTAAAATGAGAACTTGAGTGAATAGAAAGCACAGTAAATTTATATTACCGAGGAAACAGAGAGTATTTGCTCCAAATAAGCAGACAAATATTTTTCATGTCGAAAGTGTGGTGGTGGAAAAGCAGAGCCGACCAGGCAGCATCCATGGAGCCGGGGATTCACGATAGAACATAGAACAATACAGCACAGAACAGGCCCTTCAGCCCACGATGTTGTGCTGAACATTTGTCCTAGCTTAAGCACCCATCCATGTACCTATCCAATTGCCGCTTAAAGGTCACCAATGATTCTGACTCTGCCACTCCCACAGGCAGCGCATTCCATGCCCCCATCACTCTCTGGATAAAGAACCTACCCCTGACATCCCCCTATACCTTCCCCCCTTCACCTTAAATTTATGTCCCCTTGTAACACTCTGTTGTACCCGGGGAAAAAGTCTCTGACTGTCTACTCTATCTATTCCTCTGATCATCTTATAAACCTCTATCAAGTTACCCCATATCCTTTGCCGTTCCAATGAGGAAAGGCCTAGCACTCTCAACCAATCCTCGTACGACCTATTCTCCATTCCAGCAACATCTGGTAAATCTGCTCTGCAGCCTCTCCAAAGCTTCCACATTTTTCCTAAAGTGAGGCGATCGGAACTTCACACAGTACTCTAAATGTGGCCTAACCAAGGTCCTGTACAGCTGCAACATCACTTCACGACTCTTGAATTCAAGCCCTCTGCTAATGAACGCTAATACACCATAGGCCTTCTTACAAGCTCTATCCACCTGAGTGGCAACTTTCAAAGATCTATGAACATAGACTCCAAGATCCCTCTGCTCCTCCATCTTACTAAGAACCCTACTGTTAACCCTGTATTCCACATTCTTATTTGTCCTTCCAAAATGGACAACCTTACACTTGACAGGGTTGAACTCCATCTGCCACTCCTCAGCCCAGATCTGCATCATATCTAAGTCCCTTTGCAGCCGACAACAGCCCTCCTCACTCTCCACAAAACCACCAATCTTCGTATCATCTGCAAATTTACTGACTCACCTTTCGATTCCCTCTTCCAAGTCATTAATAAAAAATACAAACAGCAGAGAACCCAGAACTGATCCCTGCAGAACTCCACTTGTAACTGGGCTCCAGGCTGAAAATTTACCATCTACCATCACTCTCTGACTACAACCAGTTAGCCAGTTTCTATCCAACTGGCCAAATTTCCCTCTATCCCATGCCTCCTGACTTTCCGCATAAGCCTACCAGGGGGAAACTTATCAAATGCCTTACTAAAATCCGCGTACACTACATCTACTGCTCTACCCTCATCCACATGCTCGGTCACCTCCTCAAAGAATTCAATAATATGATGAAGGCTTATGCCTGAAACGTGGTTTCTGCTGCTCCTTAGATGCTGCCTGACATACTTTGCTATCACAGCACCACATGCTTGACTCTGATCACCAGCACTTGCTTTCCCTCACTTTCTCCAAATATTTGTAACGGACATGAACAGAAAATGTTAGCCTCGGCAGTTGAACAAAACCAAATTTACACTTTCCTTTTGCAATATTTGGACTGAAACCTGTTTGTCACCATGCAACACATCATTATACAAAATATACATTCTACAAGAATTGTGAATTTCCATCCACTGAACTCCTTGTAGAGATGTGTTACATTGATTTATATGATTAATATTATGATGAATGTTTAAACATTTGTGTCAGAATTAGGAAGAGAATTAGTAGATCATGAAAGTAAACAGGAAATTGAACAAACAATGTAGTCAACAACATGTGGTATATAAAGCAATTTTAATAATTTTGTCATTATTGTACAATGATGAATAACGTCAGAATAGAAACAGCAAAAAACAATTGACGTGATCAAAGCTGTTCTTTTCTTACAATGAAATGCAAGCAATAATCATTTTGGAGCACACATGATTTGAAAAAGCAGTCCTTTAATGTGAAACATACAGTGGCGACTAACCTTTTTGCAAAAATGTAGGAATTTCAGAAATTTGAAATGAAGCGTTTGTTGAATTTGCAACAAAAATGGCTGTAATTTGAATTGTCTGTTGCACACACAAAAAAGCTTAAACATTGTTAGAATGACAAAACTTTTGTTCCCAATGTTCTTGTATTCCAGTCAATGTCCAGGATAAAGTAGAATTATTGGTTGAAACAATATAAATCATCGTTGACGACTGGACTGAAATATAAGATATCAATTGCACTTACTGCAGGGAATATTAGACAAATGCTTACTGTTGTTATTAGTCTCAGGAACAATAAGGTATTTACTCAGTAATCAGGTGGTGATAAGGAACTTTGTGTTGCTTTATGTGCTCTGTTTTGTGTTAACATTGATTTCAATAAAATTGAGGTACTTACATGAATTAGGAACAGACTGATATTTGGGTGTGAAGGATCTTTTTTAAGATTAGACATTTTAAAATATTTACTAGAATTGCTGAGCAAAACACACTTAAGACATCATGCAATAAATGAGGTAAGTGAGAAATATGTAAAGTCAGTTTTCAAATGAACACACCCTGATATTTTCACAGCATTTCAATCTTACATTCAACATAAATAGGTGAGTGGAAAACTAAACATTTCACACAATTCACAAACAGATCAATAACTAAAAATTGATAAATAATAGCAAGTGGCATTTGTTTATTTTACTGAAGAAAAACAATATTATTTTCTAATATTTGTAGCACTGGAGCATCAAGTTCTATGTGTTGTCCGAACTAAGCTCTTCAGAACAAAACAAAATCAATGAATATAATTCCTTTGTATATTTCATCTTTATGACTGCAACATTCTCAAATATTTTCCAAGGAATATTGATTGAGTGGAATTAGATACATTCTGTTATTAATGACCTGATGAAAGTAAATAACAAATACTGAGATTATTGGAATTAACAACAGATGGAAGCATATCGAATATTGATTTGAAAGGCAATTCAATTGATTCTTAGATATTTTCGAATCAGAATTCTGTACAAGGTGGGAATTGAAACTGTGCCTACTGGTGTGGTAGCAGAGACAGTAACAGCTGCACAAGATTCCTTCATAACGTTCCCAGTCATAATGGGCATGGCGACAATCACATGCTTGTTACAAATTCTAAGCTAAAGTGTTGTGTACTTACTGTAATTGATAATTGTTTCTAAAATCCTGATAGATAAATTGACTTAATATTTTGAGTGCACTTTGCTCTGATGTCGATTGTATATTCATTAATACTAATAAACTGAAAACTAAAATGTAAAAGGTGGCTTTAATAATTAAAAAAACACTCAGCAACAATTGATTTTCTTTTGTAGATTCATGTCCATTTAATTAATGTAATTTTTACCATGATAAATGTTTAGACATTTATGTCAGAATTTGGAAGACAATAATTAGCCCAGGAAAGTGAGTATTATTGTGAAGGAAAGGTCGGGTTAATGACATTTGGTCCCAGAAGTCATTTTGTACCAAATGACTGATAATTGTGGGATTACTGTTCACTGACAACTCATGTTGGAAGAAAAAGAAACTATCTCAACATTTCAAAAGCAGTTTTTTTTTTCTTCTTATGAAATTAAATAAATAGTGTTTTGGAGGTCATAGGATTTGAAAAATAGAAACAGCCATTTAATGTGAGATTTGAGCTAAGGATCGTTCTTTCACCCCAGTGTAGTGTTTCCAATAAATTAAAATTTTGTGTTAGCTGAACTAAAGAACAAATGGATGTACCTACATTGTTTTCTTGCACACATAAAAAGTAAAACAATTTTAACATGGAAATTATATTACTCTGAAAGTAATAATTTCACACAAAGTAAGTGTTTGTATTGAATTGAAGTGTCAATCATAGCTGCAGGAGTGTTTTCCACTGAATGAAGACTCAGAAGGCAGGCAGAACTCTGGGAAGTGGAAGATGTTTATCTATGCTGCAACCAGTTAACATAGAACATAGAATATTACAGTGCAGTACAGGCCCTCCGGCCCTCGATGTTGCGCCGATCTGTCATACCAATCTGAAGCCCATCCAATCTACACTATTCCATGTACGTCCATATGCTTGTCCAATGACAACTTAAATGTACTTAAAGTTGGCGAATCTCCTACAGTTGCAGGCAAAACATTCCATAGGAGTAAGTGAGGACTGCAGATGCTGGAGATCAGAACTGAAAATGTGTTGCTGGAGAAGTGCAGCAGGTCAGGCAGCATCCAAGGAACAGGAGAATCGACGTTTCGGGCATAAGCCCTTCTTCAGGAATGAGGAAAGTGTGTCCAGCAGGCTAAGATAAAAGGTAGGGAGGAGGGACTTGGGGGAGGGGCGTTGAAAATGCGATAGGTGGAAGGAGGTCAAGGTGAGGGTATAAGGCCGGAGTGGGGTGGGGGCGGAGAGGTCAGGAAAAAGTTTGCAGGTTAGGAAGACGATGCTGATTTTGAGGGATTTGACTGAGACAAGGTTGGGGAAGGTGAAATGTGGAAACTGGAGAAACTGGTTGGAGGGTTTCTAGGTGGAAGATGAGGCGCTCTTACTCTAACCATTGTGTTGCAATGGTCTGACCTGCATGTCCTTGGTGGAGTGGGAGGGGGAGTTGAAGTGTTGAGCCACGGGGTGGTTGGGTTGGTTGGTCCAGGTGTCCCAGAGGTGTTCTCTGAAACATTCCGTAAGTAGGGGGCCTGTCTCCCCAATATAGAGGAGGCCACATCGGATGCAGCGGATGCAATAAATGATGTATGTGGAGGTGCAGGTGAATTTGTGGTGGATATGGAAGGATCCCTTTGGGCCTTGGAGGGAAGTGAGGGGGGAGGTGTGGGCGCACGTTTTGCATTTCTTGCGGTTTCAGGGGAAGGTGCCGGGAGTGGAGGTTGGGTTGGTGGGGGTTGTGGACCTGACGAGGGAGTCACGGAGGGAGTGGTCTTTTCGGAACGCTGATAGGGGAGGGGAGAGAAATATATCCCTGGTGGTGGGGTCCGTTTGGAGGTGGCAAAAAAATATTCCATACCCTTACTACCCTCTGAGTAAAGAAACTACCTCTGACATCTTTCCTATATCTATCACCCCTCAATTTAATGTTATGACCCCTTGTGCTCCTCATCACTATACTTGGAAAAACGCTCTCCCTGTCCACCTTATCTAACACTCTGATTATCTTATATGTCTCTATTAAGTCACCTCTCAACCTTCTTCTCTCCAGCAAAAACAGCCTCAAGTCACTCAGCCTTTCCTCATAAGACCTTCCCTCCATACTAGGCAACATCCGAGGAAATCTCCTCAGCACTCTTTCCAAAGCTTCCACATCCATCTTATAATGCGGTGACCAGAACTGTACACAATACTCCAAGTTCGGCCGCACCAGAGTTTTGTACAGCTGCAGCATAACCTCATGGTTCCAGAACTCGATCCCTCTATTAATAAAAGCGAAAACACTGTATGCCTTCTTAACAAGCCTGTCAACCTAGGTGGCAAATTTCAAGGATCTGTGTACCTGGACACTGAGATCGCTCTGCTCATCTACACTACCAAGAATCTTACCATTAGCCCAGTACTTTGCATTACAGTTACTCCAACCAAAGTGAATCACCTCACACTTGTCCACATTAAATTCCATTTGCCACCTCTCAGCCGAGCTCTGAAGCTTATCTATGTCTCTCTGTAACCTACAACATCCTTCGTCATTATCCACAACTCCATTGACCTTAGTGTCATCTGCAAATTTACTAACCCACCCTTCTACGCCCTCAGCCAGGTCGTTTATAAAAATGACGAACAGCAGTGGACCCAACACTGACCCTTGCGGTACACCTCTGGTAACTGGACTCCAGGATGAACATTTCCCATCAACCACCATCCTATGTCTTCTTTCAGCAAGACAATCACTGTTCCAAACTGCTGTATCTCCCACAATCCCATTCCCCTGCAGTTTGTACAATAGCCTATTGTGGGGGAACTTTTTTGAATGCCTTGCAGGGATCATCCCCCAAGGCCAATCTCAGAATGTAGGTCCATGACACACTGTAACGTGTACAGTGAAAGCAGCAATTGTACATACTTGCTGTATTACAATGGCCACATGCAATGTGGTTACAGTCTTTCCCTCCTTACACAGACACCTGATCCTGTAGAACACCTAATCTCAGATGGACATTGTTATGGATAGCCCCAGCTTCCTATTGTTTCATGATGTTTCATGATACCAATGTTCCGGCATTGGTATCTCTCAATGTATCTTATTTCTTCAGTTTACAAAGTTAATTATTACACTCCTTCCAGCCTCGCACTCTGCCTTGTCCACAATTCTCAAGAATCTGCAATTAGAAGTTCTTTTTTAATGTTCTGAGCAACTTTAAAATAGTAACTGTTTTTGACAAATGAACCCTGTGAGTTGCCCTGATAGCTGCTGTGACATTTAACTGGGCTGTATCCTGCAGCTGGTGTTTATTCATTCACTGGGACAATTATTCTTTCGTTAATGAAGGTCAGGGTTGGTCGTTTTCTGTATCTGGCATGTTCTTATTACTGTCTGGAATATTACTGTCTGGACTGGCATACTGATGGAGTTGGAGTGGGATTTTACAAAATATTATTTTCTTTCATCAAGATTGGAACAGACTGTTAGTTTATCTCTCCTCCGCCATCTTGTGTTTTAATTCTAGGGCAGGTTGCGTCTTTTTGTTTGTCAGACATTTTGTATGAGCCAACATAGGCCATTCTATTCCAGATGGGGCGGGGCACCCCTACAACAGCGAATCAACCAGGATTTCAGTATTAAAATACAAATCTGCATTCGCTACCATTAGGGAACAATACCGTGCAATATGCCTACGTCACTGAGACTTAATTCCACACTTAAAGCCAAATATACTGGATTTCAACAATGATTAAATATTAGATATAAGGAAAAATTTGTCTCAAAACAGGTCACTGCGAACTTAAAATAATTAGAAACTTCATATTGCTATCTGTAACATGTAGAAATGAACATTAATTATTGGAGTCTAAAACAATTAGATGTATCTTCATTTGTCATGCCGAATATTAATCCAATGATTTCTGTGAACATTCAAATGAGAAGGCATCAGATAGTTCCTGTGAGTGTTGGATGAGGAATCATTGCTTAGTTCATGGATGTGTTGACCTGGAAAAAAAAGATCCATTTTCCTTTGTAAAATTGGTATGAAGAAGTAATGGCTCAAATTGAAATGTGAAACTCATGATACTTGTTACTAAACTTAAACAGAATTATTGTGTGATGTTGGTCTAACAATGAATTGGTAATTTATTTTAGAACGCTGACACATTAAATGATTCAATATTTCCAAACGAGTTTGCTCTGATATCGATGACACAGTAATTAGTATCAGTGAGCTGAGAACTAGAATGCTGGCATGATGGTTTGGAAAATACATTCAATATGCAGTGATTATTGATCAGAAAAGTTTTGTCATTCAACATTCTCAGATACTCCTGCAATCTGTACTTGCTGTCTCAGCTTTTCGTCTGTAGAAATACAATATATAATCCATTCAATTTTCCATGTCACCAATATTCAGACATTTGTGTCAGCATTACAAAGAAAATAAATCGATAAGGAACATGGTTATTATAGCGAAATACAGTCAACAGCATTTATAGAGGAAATGTTTCAATCTTGTCTCTGAGTAAACACGTGAAAAGGTTTAATGGGGATCTGTTCACAATGTACTTAGCCACAATTACATTTTCTTAACATGATGACTGGAGGGAACTTATCAGAAAACTCGCCTATATTTAGGAATTCCTTCATCTCAATACATGTTACTATCAGCATCCTCAGTCACAAATAATGAAGTATGATTATTGGCATGGGAACATGTTGTGTGTAAATTATAAGAAGGTATCTATTGCATATCTTTGGGATGATGTGATAGCGTGATGTCTGATGTGTTTACTTATCCTGAGAACAATATGAAACTGACAAAAGGTTTTTCACTGAACAATTATCAGGTGGCCTTGAAGACCATCTTATGGCTTTATCTGCAGTGATTACTTTGAGTTCAAGACCTTTGATATATTTTCCATGATTTGGAAAATGATTAGATTACTTACAGTGTGGAAACAGGCCCTTTGGCCCAACATGTCCACACGGACCTACTGAAGCCCAACCCACCCAGACCCATTCCCTTACATTTACTCCTTCACCTAACACTACGGGCAATTTAACATGGCCAATTCACCTAACCTGCACATTTTTGGACTGTAGGAGGAAACTGGAGCACACCCACGCAGACACGGGGAGAATGTGCAAACTCCACACAGACAGTCACCTGAGGTGGGCACTGAACCCAGGTCTCTGGTACTGTGAGGCAGCAGTGCTAACCACTGTGCCACCGTGCCACCTAATGATTAATAACTTTATGACAAATATCTACATGTGGTTATTAGCTGGATTCAAAGCATTCAATGTGTTGGTGCCAAAACCCTTCATTGTTGACATTTTCAAGAGAGATATATAATGCTCAGCCATTGGCTGGAAGTCAAGGTGTAAGAAAATTTGGGTCATCCTGGAACTGATTGATTCTCGCTGCTGTTTGACTTAGTTTGATTAATTTTGTGTTTGTCCCGATTTATCTGGCTGTAGGTGAATTTAGAATGTATAATTTCTGTCCAAGGGTCACTTCACATCACTGGAGAGTGAAAATATAGTTCACATACCGTGATAACAATGAATTGATAATTAAATTTTGTGTTTTAACAGATAAAATGATTTATGTTTTCCAGTATTTGTTAGATATTGATTAGATATTTATTAAAATAGATAAACTGAGAATTGTAGTCCTGTTGCAGGATTGTTGAATTGTTAAAAGGTACATATGTAGAGTGTTTTTGGAATGATTTGGTGGGGCCAGTGTTGGATTGGGCTGTACAAAGTTAAAAAAATCAAGCACCACCAGGTTATGAACCAACAGGTTTATTTTGAAGAACTAGCTTTCGGAGCGCTGCTCCTTCATCAGTTGGTTGAAGGAGCAGCACTCCGAAAGCTAGCGCTTCCAAATAAACCTGTTGGACTATAACCTGGTTTTGTGTGATTATTTAACTTTGTTTTTTGGAAGGAATTGTTTTTTTCATTCAAATATACAGGCTGTTCAAGAATTCTATCTTGCCTTCCATGGCTTTCTTTTAGAGATCACACATTTATAGATTAGATTAGATTAGATTACTTACAGTGTGGAAACGGGCCCTTTGGCTCAACAAGTCCACACTGACCCTCCGAAGAGCAACCCACCCAGACTCATTTCCCTACATTTACCCCTTCAATATGGTCAATTCACCTAACCTGTACATTTTTTGGACTGCGGGAGGAAACCGGAGCACCCGGAAGAAACCCACACAGACACGGAGGGGGATGTGCAAATTTCACACAGACAGTTGCCTGAGGTGGAAATTGAACCAGGGCCCCTGGCGCTGTGAGGCAGCAGTGCCACCATGCCGTCCACAATTCATATAATCTTCACTGTAATCAGTATTTCAAATTTGCATCAGATTTAAGATGCAAATGAGGACCAGTAAACGAGTCCTTCCATGAATGGAAAACACAGTAAATTGAATTTACAGAAGCAAATTCAAGATTGGTCCAAATAAGCAAATAAATACTTTGAATGGAAATGATCCGAAAATGTTTACATCTACATTTGGACTAAGTCAAATGATTTTTTTTTTGAAATGATTAGACTGAAAACCTGTTTGAAAACATGTACAAACCAGGACTATTGACAAGTCTTGCTGTTAGCGCTCTTGGCCAATCGTAATAAAGAATAAATACTACTTTGAGTAACAAGTATCATGTGTAATTGCTGGGCTGAAAAGTAAGAGGATAGCTCTTGTATTTATTGGCAAGAATTATAACCAAATGTTTACTGTGGTTACTGCACTCAGTAACAATAAGATCAAGATCAATGGCTGTTGGAATCCTTGGCCACTCGTAATGAAGAATAAACACTGCTGTACGCAATACGTATCTTGGATAATTACAGAACAGAAATTTCAGAACACACTCATTGTATTTACTGGAGGGAATGATAATCAGATGCTTACTGTGGTGATTGATCTCAGGAACAATAAGACAGTTACTCAGATTATTCCACTGAACAGTAATTAAATGATCATGAGACCATTGTCTGGCTTTATGAATAGTGTTTTGTGTGAGCATTGATTTCAATAACATTGTCATAGTATCCAAGTCTACAGGTTAGGTGAGTTGGCCATGCCAAATTGCCCATAGTGTTCACGGATATGTAGGTTAGGTGCATTAGTCAGGAGAAATGTCGAGTAATAGAGTAAGGGAATGTGTCTGTCTGGGTGGGTTACTCTTCAGTGGGTCAGTGTGGACTTGTTGAGCCAAGTATCCTGTTTCAACACTGTATGGTTTCTATGACTCTATGATTCTTTGATTTAGGAATAGATTGATAAGCGAGTGCTAAAGATACTATTCAAAGTCAACAAAATCTTTATGTTGAGTAGAATTGCTTAGCAAAATGCATTGAAGCCATCATACACAAAGTGAGATAAGTGGAAGTTGTAAGGTATTTTGATTAAATAAAATGAATGTCATTAGTTAGATATTTTAAATTTGAAAAACTACAGTGTCCTCAAATCTAAAATTTAGAGACAATGTAATGTGATACATACATTTATTAATGACTGAAGATAATAAATTGCCGAATCTGTGATTATTGGAATGAACAACAGACAGAGCAAATCCAAAATTGGATTGAAAAGCAATTCAAACTCTGCTTAGATATTTTCTAATCACCATTCTAAGCTGTTTTGGTGCATCTCTGTTGAAGATGGGAACTCAACGCACACTTCCTGGTCTCGTGGGAGACACTCTACTGGAGTTCCACAGGTTCCTTTCATTATGTTCCCACCAAGGAAGGGTGGGATTATAATTAATTGTGATTACGCAAATGAAAACTAACCAGTGTCCACTCCTATAATTGGGCTGGGAATTAATTCGACTGTTTCTATGCAATGGACTGAGAATGAAATGGTAATTCACAATAATGATGGTACTAAGTATATAGGCTCTTATGTAAAAATTACTATCGTGACAATTGAAGGACAAATAAATAGACATATCAGGCGCTTATTGTAAATTCATGAAAAATACAACTGCTGAATATGTTTAAAGCAATTTTTCTGATAATGAAAAGATAATTAGAATGCTTAGCACCAGGTGGAATCACCAAAACAAAAATTATTCACTGTGACTATTCAGCTGCAGGCAGCTCCCCTTCCTTACACAAATGTACAACTTCCAACAATTCAAAATGTACTCTGATTGATAAAGGGAAGAACAAACACATGTACGTTTTTTTCTCGTGTTTACAAAAAAAAGTCACAAATTTGAATATTTTTAGCTTTAAAATATTTAACCCTTGCTGAGATCAGAAATACAATAAGCCTTCACGTTGAAGAAAAATGTAATCAAATCAAATCAAAATATACATCAATATTCACAATAATTGGGAGAGTGAACACTGCAATATCTTTCCATCAGTTGATGTACTGAGCCATAATTCCACTTTTATATCCCTTACTGGATTGATCAGTTATTAGATATTAGCAATAACTAAATTATTAATATGCTGTCAGTGAACTGAATATTAAAGAGAAATCTCACATTGCTGTTTGAATATACAATGTTCTAAAATAAACAGTAATTATTGGTGAAATGTCATTAGATATCTCTGAATCGATGAGGCTATGGTTACTTTGATTGTTGAAATGAGTGGCATTCAGATATTTCCAATGAGCATGGGATGGAAAATCGCTCTTTTTGGTATAGACGTAAAAAAAAAGTTTTATTGGAGTATTGTCAATAAGAAATATAGGATTAAATTATGATGTGCATCTCACCTTACCGAATATTTTCAAGTTTTCTCAAAGGTTTCTAGTCCAATCATCAGTTTAAAAGGGGTCATTTTGGTTCAGCAGATCAGTAACTGCAAACATTTTCAACACATCTCCATCAAATCTGATAATTCAGAAAAAAATACCAAAGCAATACCAAATGATAAAATATATCTTTAGATTAGAGTCAAGTTCATTCTCTACTTATTTTATTCCTATTTTTGATACCAGTGACTAAATATTGATTAGATTAAATGTCATATGTGTTAGACATGAGTTTTCTCTCAAAGATCTGTGCAACACAGGAATGGGCCCTTTGGCCCATAATGTTGTGCGGAACATCATGCAAAATAAACTCACCCCTTCGGTCTACCCTTGGTCCATATCCTTCCAAATTATCTAAATTAACATTTAAAAAGCCCTAATGTATCTGCCTCTACCACCAACCCTGGAAGTTCATTCCAGACACCTATCACTCCCTTTGTAAAAAACAAATTGCCCCTCACATGCCCCTTGAACTGTCTCCCTAACCTTAAACGCATGTCACATACTTTTGACGTTTCAACTCTGGGAAAACCATTTTGACTGTCAACCCTATTTACGTATCTCCTGATTGAATAGACTTGCATCAATTCTTCCTCCATCCTCCGCTACTCCACAAAAAAGCAACCTGAGTTTTTCTCACGTCTCCAAATCCAGGCAGCATCCTGGTAAATGCCCTCTGTACCCTCTCCAAAGCCACCATACCCGTCCTATAATGTGGCGAATAGGAGTGAATACAATACTTTAAGTATGCCTTAACCAAAGTCTTATAAAGTTGCAACCTGCCATCCTGACTCTTGTAATCAGTTCCCTGACCAATAAAGGCAAGCATGCCATTTGCCTTCCTGACCACCCTATCTACTTGCATGGTCACTTTCAGGGAGCCATGGTCTTGAACGCCAAGATCCCTTTGAACAACAAAGCTGTTCAGGGTCCTGCCATTACCTACTTTTCCTTAATATTTGAGCTCCCAAAGTGAAACACCTCACAGTTGTATGGATTAAACTTTGCCTTTAATTTCTCTGCCCATATCTGCAATTTATCTTTTTCCTGCTTCATTCTTTGACAACCCTCTACATTATCCACAACTGCACTGAACTTTGTATCATCTGCAAACTTATTAACTCACCAAATTAGATTTTAATCCATGTCACTTATATATATTTGTCCCGCAAACAGAAGGGTTCCAGTGCAGATCCCTGTGGGAAAAAGACAGAAAATGAGGAAAATGCAGAATTCTTGAATAAATGAGGTTTCTTTCAATGACAAAACTATTCTGATGAATAATCTCTGAAGGTGTGATTTTTGTTTTGAAATTAACCCAATATTTTAATTCTCAGTTTACTGATCTTATTGAATATCTAGTACAAACTGCTGTGAAAATATTGAATCGTTTTAAGTGTTTAGTTCCAACATTAATTATTCTTTAATTGTAATTTCAATTATCACACCATCATGAGAGTTGAATCTATTATTTCTTAGTGCCAGTATCATGATGAAATATTTACACTCGTTTCAGGTCAACACACCTGCAATCAAGCAAAGTTTTCTCACCCAACACTCATAGTAACTATCTCATTCTCTTTCATTTGAATTCTCATTTTAATTAAATGATCATTAATCAGTCTTATCAATTAAGAGATGACTAACTAGTTTTCACATCAATATTTCAGTTCTTTCCAACATATTGTACAATTACATTGCAGTAAGGGTTTCTCATCATTCTTAAATTTGTTATCAGCTATTTTTGTGTCTGATTTCCAGTATCCACAGTTTTTTGCGTCCTTGTATTAATTGTATTTCATTTCAATGCTAACATTTCTATATTTCTAATTATTACAATAAGAGCTAAGTATTTTTCATGTTAAACATTGTATTAATTTCACGTGTTTCTTGTGTATACAAACCAGAATTAACAAATGTTTGCTCTATTCTTTTACAATAAATCTTGAATTCTTAGAAATCACAATTTTGTGAAAATGAGGGAAATTATCTTTCGATTAATAGTCACATTGAATGACTAATGCTTTACTTCCAAGTCATGAGCATTACAAAGCAGTTTAATTTTGAGTACATAAATGACTGCTTCAAACATATTTAATTACTTGATTATCATGAGATTTATATTTGTTTAAGATCATTGTCGCTTCGTTCCAACATTTTTATGAATTACTAATTCCTTTTATCAGTCCATTACACACTGGAATTGTCGAATACAACCCAGTCTGATTATCACAATAAATATTCGAGCAGTTTTCCCTGTGAGTAACCATCGTAAGTGCTTGGCTCTCTCTCTATTCCTGATGAAGGGCTTATGCTCGAAACGTCGAATTCTCTATTCCTGATATGCTGCCTGCCTGCTGTGCTTTGACCAGCAACACATTTGCAGCTGTGATTATAGTCCTGCCCTTCTTGCATAGGAACATTATGTAGGGCTCTGGTCATGTCTGTACTGAAAGACCAGGAGGTATGGATTCAATTCTAAACTTCAACAGAGATGTGTCAAAGCACATCAGAGTTGATTAGAAAATATCTAAGTGTCTACTGAATTATTTTTCAATCCAACATTTTCTCAACTTGTATCCGTTGTTCATTGTAATGTTCACAATATCTTGAATTTATTTGCTTCCGTTCACTGACTAAACTATGAATGTTATTATGCTGCTTCTAAGTACCTCTCAACTTTTAATAACTTTGCAGTCATAAAGATTCTACAGTGTAAATTACATTTAAGGTAAGGAGGAAAGATTTAAAAGGGATCTGAGGGGCAACTTTTTTCACAAAGTGTGTTTGGCTCACACGGAATGAGATGTGAGAGGAAAGGCGTTGGCTGGTACAATTATAACATCTAAAAGACTTTTGGACAGTTACATGGATAGAAAACGTCCAGAAGAATATGGAACAAACACAGGAAAATGGGGCTAGTTTAGTTTAGGGAACCTGGCCGGGCTGCCTGAATGGCCTGTTTCCGTGCTGTACCAAGCTAGCATTGTACAATTCAAACTTGACTGCGATGGGTAAAGGAGAGAACAAACGGGTGTTGATTCGATTTTGCGTCCATAAAAAAGTGACATGAATTTTAAATAATTTTGTCACAAGAAATAGTTCACTCTTATTGTGATCAGAAATACAATGAATGTGAGCATTGAAGTCAAATATAATTAAAACAATTCAACTGTGTTTATATGGTTAAAATAAAAATTGATATTCACAATCATTGTGAGTTTGTACACTGCCATATCTTCACATTACTTCATGTACTGAGCCATTATTGCATTTACTGAGCATAAATATACCCCCGACTGAACGGAAAAATAATTAGATGTTAGCAACACTTAGATTTCCAAAATCTATCAGTGCACCGTGAAGAAGGAGAAATTGATGTAATTTTATCCTGATCGATGATCCAACATTTGTGTCTGAATCAGGAAGAGAGTAAGGAGATAACCAAAGTGAATATCAGAGTGACCACAAGATACAGTCCATGACATTTGATAGAAAAAGGAATTTGCATAATTCCATGGTTATTGAACGTTAATAATTAATTCCCTCCGCAGCTACTGAAACAGTCCAAGTCCAAGTACAACAAGATCTGGACAATATCCAGGTTTGGGCTGACAAGGGGCAAGTAACATACATCCCACACAAATGCAGGCAATGATCATCACATATAAGAAATAATCTAACCACCATCCCTTGACATTCGCTGGTATTGCCATCATTGAACACCCACGATCAACATCCTGGGAATAATCATTGATCAGAAACTGAATTGGTGTCAGCACATAAACACGGTGGCTACAAGAGTAATATGTTGGAAAGAACTGAAATATTGATGTGAAAACTAGCTAGATGGAAAGACAACTATCTTCAAGTTCCCCGATAAGGTACTAATCACCCTGAATTGGAAATATATAGCTGTTCCTTCACTGTCGCTGGGTCAAAATCCTGGAAATCCCCACCCCAAGGTATTACATAGAACATAGAAAAATACAGCACAGTACAGGCCCTTCGGCCCTTGATGTTGCGCCTACCAAAGCCTACCTAACCTACACTCGCCCAATAACCTCCATATGCTTATCCAATGCCCGCTTAAATGACCATAAAGAGGGAGAGTCCACCACTGCTACTGGCAGGGCATTCCATGAACTCACAACCCACTGAGTAAAGAATCTACCCCTAACATCTGTCCTATACCTACCACCCCTTAATTTAAAGCTGAGTCCCCTAGTAACAGCTGACTCCATTAGCGGAAAAAGGTTCTCACTGTCAACCCTATCTAAACCCCTAATCATCTTGTACACCTCTATCAAATCTCCCCAAACCTTCTTTTCTCCAATGAGAACAGACCCAAGTGCCTCAGCCTTTCCTCACAGTTTTGTGCTGTATACCCACAGCAGGTAGAATGCAGCGGCTCAAGAAGACAGCTCACCACCAATTTCTCAAGGGCAACTAGGGACGGGCAATAAATGCTGGGCCCAGCCAGTGACACCCACATCACATCAAATAAATATTATTATAATGTCTGCAAGATCAAAACAGCTCCACACTGTCCTAGCTGCAATCTCTGCCCCTTATTGAAAAAGATAAAAGAATCTGACATTGCTCAACTTTCTCATCAAAACCAAGTACAGTATTCACCCCAGCCCTCTCTTATATGAACCAGCAGCATTTCCACCACCAACCGTAGATCCTCTTAAAATATTTTGTCAGTAACTTTTAATTAACTGGTTACTACAATTACAATGCAATCTGTACAAACAGACCAAATACCTTTTATGCAACAACAAATTTTCTAACAACTTTTCTCGATCTCTGTCATTCTTTTTAGTTCGATGAGGTAGGGAGGGATGGAAACACGACAGTGATGTAAGATATATGTAATACAGTGAGACAGGAAAGCTAGTATGGCTCATGTTGACTCTTAGACCCCACACAGTGAAGCAACACATTCACTGCATAATAAACATAACATAACATTTCAACCCCACTCACACCCGGCGTGACAGAATTAAAATGTGGATCGGTTGGACAGGATAGGTTTGTTACAGTTAGAGTTTGGGAGAGTGAGGGGTGACATGACTGAAGTATCTAACATCCTGAATGGTTTGATAAGGTGGATGTGGAAAGGATGTTTCCACTTGTGGGTCATTCCTGAACTAGAGGGAACTGCTTTAAAATTGGGTTCACCCTTTCAGGACAGCGATGATGATATTTGTTTCCCATCAGAGGGCTGTGCAAAGTTGGAATTCACTGCCCCAGAAGGTGGGCTCACTGAGTATTTTAAGACACAAATTGATAGATTCTTGTTAAGGGACGTTGGCGGAAGATGGAATACAAATCACAAACAGATCAGGCCTGGTCTTATTGAATGGTGGAGCAGGCTCGAGGGGCCGAATGGTCACCTTCTGCTTCTCTCACACATGATCCCCGGACTGAGAGCTTTGTTTCAAATTCATTCACTGGGATGTAGGTGCCACTGGCTGTGGGCAGCATTATTCCCCAGAGGGCAAATAAGAGCCAACCACATTGCTGTGGGTCAGGAGTCACATGTAGGCCAGACCAGGTCAGGATGGCAGCTTCCTTCCCTAAAGGACACCAGTGATCCAGATGGGTTTTTCCTGACAATCGAGAATAATTTCATCAATAGACTCATAATTCTAGATGATTATTAAATTGAAGTTCCACATCTGTCGTGGTGGGATTCGAATGAGGGTCCCCAGAATATTCACTGGGTCTCTGCATTAACAGTTCAGCAATGATACCACAGGACTGTTCCCGAGCTACAAAGGGTGGGAACCAAAACCTTGATCAAACAGGGAGAATTAAGGAGCGTTGAAGGGAATGGGGGAAGAGAATGACCAAGTTTAGGTTCAAGGCAACTGAAACTAAAGCCACCAACAGGGAGGAGAACAAAGTAAGAAACCCTCACACAGCTGGAATTGGATAAGTGCAGATACCCCAGGGAGGTGTGGAATTACACAGGGAGGACAGGGTGAAGGCCCGGGTAGGTTTAAAAGCAGTGAACCAAATTTTGAAATTTTCTTCATGAACATAATGTAGATCGGGTTAAAACTGAGGTAGGTGTCTGACACAACTTGCTGCAAGGACACAGACAGTAGAATCTGAAGTGACCATGAGGTAATGGAGGTAGAATGTGGGAGACAAGCTGGGACTGTATTGGAATAGTCATGGTGAGAGGGAACAAATGCTGGATGCAGGGTTTCAGCAGCTGATGGACTGACGCTGAGGTGAGCCATCGGAAACTGAGCAAGTGAGCACCATCTAATAGGACACAGAAACTGGTCCCTCAGCCTGAAACTGACTGACCACGTGGCTGTCAGTGACTCCAACACAAGTGAATGGAAACATTGCTCAGAGCCTGTTTCTGTAACATTCAACACAACCAGGAAATAAAAAAAATGAATAATTAGCTGAAAACAGGCCCTGCTCTGTTAGAGTCTAAACTATTCAATGTTCAGTTATTGAACATTATTGATTCACAGAATATTCTAACCTGCACAATCACAGTAAAAGGGGAAAGTAAACAACATTCTTGGCAAAGACGTAATGAAGCTACTGCTTGTATAAAACAGCTGAGAACAAAGGGGCAAAATTCTCCACAAACTGACAAACACAGGTACCATCGGTTTATAGATAGACAATGAAATTCTTCAGAAAAACCCTTCCCTGCCGATGGTGTGTGAACTGCCACTTATTTCCTTTGAAAAGAGTCTCTGTTTCCCCTCAGAAAAGCAGGTGTGTCGCGCACTTACAGACTGACTTACAGACAAAGGAAACCTGATCTGAGACTCGCAGGTTAATGAAGCTATTAGTGACAGTCCATTGCACACAACAAGAGCTTAGACCACAACAGATTCTAGTGAAACCAATAATGCAATGAAAAAGGTGAATTAGTCTTTATAATCATGCAGCCTCTCTCAATCAAATAATCCCAGTCAACCTCCAAACATTTTTAAACTATTAATCCCTAATTTCCTCCAAAAATATATCTAATTATTCTCTTCAAAGTACATTTTAAATGGTCAATTCATAATCACATTTCATTTCCAGTTATTCTTAGAGCCAAACAACTTGCAAACTAAAATAGTTTTCATGTCAATAATGACACTGGAAACTTTGTTATGTAGTTTAACCATATTTCCAAATATTGTTTTGGTTCATTATTGCAGTGAAGCTAAAATTAAAGTCTATTGATTTTCTCTGATATCCTTCCATTACTTTATTCCCTAATAACAATGCCCATGGTGTAATGGGTGACAAGCATTAAAATAAAATCGAATTTTCATTGCAAGAGCTTGTACAAATGATCACATATTATTCAGTTCATTCATTGTCGTTGACGTTAAGAGTTATTTTCACTGTATGATCATGTTAAATTCACTTAAATAATCACAGTACAATTCTCACCTCTATAGATCTGTAAAGTGAATGTCAAGTTATAAATATTTCAAGTAAAACCAAATTCACATTTTGTTCTGTGTTATTCCTGGAAGGACAGAATGTGTTCCATTATTATGGGGAACAGGAACAAGTGAAGGTGGTGCCTCTCAGACGTGAGGCCTTAAAGCCAAAGGGCCAGCTGGCAGTCACAGTGGGGGACGTACCTAGTGCCCCGCTCTCCTCAGAAGGCAGTGAGGATGGTGACACTGGGTAGAACGGGTTAGATGGTGAAGCGCCCACGTATGGACAGAGGGACAGCAATGGGTGGGATGACCCACTGCCCTGTCAGGCCCAGAAGGCCGTGTCCATGGCACCGCTCGGCATCAAAGCTCAACGTGGCTCGACAGTAGGGAGCAACAAAGGGAACTGACAGAAACCAAACCTTAACCGTTTACCCGGCTGAATGACAGGTGTTGGTGAATGAACACCCAGCCTGATAGAGAAATGGTATTAATGGGCCTTATTGAGACAATATGGATTATTTAATTGAGGTACACAGTCTCACCGATGATGGTGTCAGCCAAGATCTCTCAGGCCAAGATGCCCTGACGTGTACATCAGAAGCTGTCCCTGCAAAGAGAAGGTGGGGGTGTGAGCCGGTTCCCCCCAGTGCACAGCTGACCAGTGCCTCCAGGCATTTACAGATATTGCAGGGACACACTGGGGAGGGGACAGGCTGAATGGTCTAAAATAACCTTGGTGTCTCAGGGACCCAAGGGTAATATCGAGGATCATACAGAGAGGAAGCCTGAGGTGTGTAAGGAACATGGGGGATTACCAAACCCCAAAGTGTGATGATGAAATAGGTTTGATGTGTTTAAAAGATGACATGGGACCCCATTTAACTGTAATTATAAACACGGGACTCCCAGTGGGAGATAATTCTAACCAAATGCTGAATTGGTCATGAGAGCTGAGGCAAACGCAGAAACCCAGCAGAATAGATTCAATACAGGGAGGGTAATCAGACCCACAATGTTACAAAGGAAGCAGGAAAGGGCACATAGCCAAGGAACGGAGGCAGAGAGAGGAAGATAGATGTTCACATTGTGTGTGGCATGTGCTCACGTAGGCACATGCAGAGCCCATGAATATTTATTGATGCTGTGTTTGATGTATTAATAAATATTAATACAGGAGCAGCTATATCAGTTACCAATATGGATTTGCCCCCACCCTCTCAATTACTAAAATGAGAGCATTTGGAGAGGGAATCGAGGAAGCTGGATAAAATAATCCGATGCAGATCACCGATATGGCAAAATATACTCAGATATGGGAGTGTGAAACTGAGGAAGGGACCATTCTGGGAGTTGCCATTTTAGAACAGTTCGGAGCAACTATTGATGTAGAGACCTGAACTGTAATATGGGAACAACCTGGACAGGCCTGAGACAGGAAGCAATGGAGAGGCGACATCTTCAGAGTAGTTGCATTGCAGGGAGACTGGAACAGTCAGGGAATCTGGGCAGTTATAGCTAGGACCCAAACAGCAGTGTGGGGAACTCAAACAGGAATGTGCATTATTATCGGTGGATCCTGTAAAGATCGAGGGCCCTCTCACTCCCCACACACACAGGATCCCATAAAGCTGGGGCTGAGGAGGCAGTCATTGTGACAGTAACAGATTGAGAGAAGCAGGGAACAGTCAGACCGACAGTATCCCAGACTAATTCACTGAATCCAGACGGCTCATCCCACCTCACTATTGATTATACCTCCCTCAGTAAATCCGCCTCTAAAGAGTATCCTACAGTAGCAAACCACACCACTGTATTTAATGGATTGAAATCGCAACAGGATATAGTCTCAGCCCTTGATATTGTGAATGGGGTCTGATCCATAATGGCAGAATAAGCTGATGTTTACTATCAAAGGAAAACAGTAGACCTGGATCCAGTTATCTCAGGGATCCCATAATATTCCAGTATATCCCACCGATGTATGGCTGATGGAGTTAGTCTATTTAATCTTACCAACACCTGGTGAGAAAGAACATATCCAAATATTAAACATAGTATTGTGACAGTTCAGGCAGGCCGGGCTTAAAATTAACCCACAGAGAGTGCAACTGGGAAGGTAGGTAGAGGCGTACCTGGGACATCATATCAGGGAGATCAAATCAGGAAGGCAGAGGGGATAGTCCCATTGGAACAAAAGACCATGATTTTAAAACTATCCATCTGCACATCGCGAAAGGGTAAGGCAAACTTTAGATTGTTTAATTATTGGAGGCCTTTTGTGGAGGCCAGGATTGGCAGAACCATCACAAGCCCTGACAGAAGCACGGACATTAGCCAGGGGTCAGGGAGTCAGCATATACACAGACAGTCAGCATGCCTTTGGTATTGTTCATGACCATGTGTTGGTCTGGGCTCGGTGAGGGTACATCACCCTGTCTGGGGGCCACATAGAGCATGAGGAACCGGTCAGAGAGTTAGTGGAAGCAGCTACCTTTCCCAATGAAGCAACAATAATAAAGATTAGAGCTCACAGGGAAGTAGAAACCCCACACCAACAGGGCAGTGAGTATGTGGATAAGGCAGGTAAAATACTGACTGAAACAGTGCAGACATTTGAGGAGATGGCAGTGCAGGAGCTGCAGAAGTGAGAGAGGAAGGTTTAAAGATATTCCCAGAAACAGTCCCACAACAGGAGAAAGAGGAATGGGAAAAAGGTGGGGCAGTAATAGGACAAGACAGAGTCTGGATGATCCAGCAGTGCCACCACACTGTATAAGACAAACATTATTAAAACCATATCATGGGTCAGCCCAAATTTAGCAGGATACAATGCAATATCAGATGCTCCACTACAGGGGGAGGCCTGGAACAGGGAGAAATACAGCAAGGTTTTGTCGAAGGTGTGTAGTGTGTTCACAGTGTGAGCCAGTGAAAGCAATCAGGATCAAATGGAGGCAGCAGCAGGGACCCAGGGGCCCATGGGAACAATTACAGATGGATTTGACACAGACACCCATCCCAATCCCAGGGAAGGAAATCTTGCTGTGTCTTAATAAACAGGTTTACGCAGTGGGTGGAAGCATTCCACTGCAGATTCTGACCAAGGGACACATGTTACAGGGAACGTAGTTAAACAGCTCTGTGGCCTGTTTGGTACTGAACAGAAACCCCATCTCCCATACCACCCCCAGAGCTCAGGGACAGCAGAAGGAATGAAGCAGACACTGAAAGCTAGTCTGACTAAGGCCCTCCCAGAGACAGGCAGAGATGGGTTAGAGTACTCCCCACCATCCTAATTAAATTAACATCAACCCCAGCAAAGGGAACAAGGCAGTCCCCCTTTTTATTAGTGACCGGACGGACTACGCAGGTGCCACAGGGTGTGGCATTGGGAGTGCCCGAGATGTCCAATGGCAAGGATAGGGTCAAACAATTCTTGAATGCACTGGCAAAGCAACTGCATGAGCTGAGAGGGGAAGTTGCAGAGGGACAGCGAATCAGAAACTGGGAAAGGGAGCACAGAAATATCCGAGCTGACATTCCAAACCCAGGAGATCGGGTCGAGTGAAAATATTACCGGAAAGCATGAAGGAAACCCAGCTGTACTTGGCTGGGGAAGCCACAGAGTTCTCGAGAGGGAACTCTCCCACCATGCTTAAATGAGGAGCGCTGTATAAAGGTCACCGCGCTGCTAAACTCAGGCTCCTCTTTGATACTTCTCCCAGCAACAGTTGTGCAGGGACATGTTGCTGGCTGGAGGTCTGTGGCCAGTGCATCTGTTCCACAAGGATCAGAACTGGGACATCTGTTGTCTGCAACATATATCAGTGATTAGCAAGAAAATGTAAACAACTGAATTAGCAAGTTTGTAGATGGTACAATTGATGAAGCTGTGAACAGTGAAGAATGTTGTCAAAGGACACAGCAAGAAAGATCAGTGAGAAGGTTATACGGAGAAAATACAGATATATCTGATTTGGACAAATGTGTGGTGATGCATTTTGGGAGGCACATTGCAAGAGGAATGTATACACTAAGCGGAAGGGCCCTGAGCAGCATGATATACAGAGGGATCTTCAGGTGCACGTTCACAGCTCCCTGAAAGTGGTGAAGGAGGTGGATGGCAGGCTTGCCTTCTGTCAGGGGAGTGATTATAAAACTGTAATCAGGCCACCTTTGGGGTATTGTGTGCCGTTTTGATCACCACATAAGGAGGATGTGGAGGCTTTGGAGAGGTTGAAAACAGGTTTACCAGGATGTTGTCTGGATTGGGAGAGGTTGGAACATCTTGGATTGCTGTCACTAGAAAGTCAGTGGCTGCGGGGTGAACCAAGAGGCACAGAGGGAATAATTTGACTCTTTTTCCAAGGTGGAAATGACAAATTCTAGAGGCCGTAGGTTTAAGGGGAGAGGGGGGACGTTTAAAGGAAATGAAAACCAAAACAACTGCAGATGCTGTAAACCAGAAACAAAAACATTTTTGTGAAAAGTTCAGCAGGCCTACCAGCATCTGTGAAGAGAAATCAGCGATAACGTTTCTGAGGAAGGGTGACCAGACTCGAATCATTAACTGATTTTTCTTCACAGATGCTGCATGACCTGCTGAGCATTTCCAACAATGTCTGTGCAGGTTTAAAGGCAGTTATGTCGGGCAAGTTTCTTCTCCAGGAGGTGGTCAGTGACTAGAATGTACTTGCCTGAGAGTTGGTAAAAGCAGAAACAATCACAATGTTTAAGAGGCATTTGGGCAGACACATAAGCAGACATGGGTTGGCAGGGATATGGACCATATACAGGCAGATGGAATTAGTTTGGAATGGTATCATGATCCGTACAGACATAGTGGGCCGATTATCCCAGTGCTGTCCTGTTCTGTTTTCCGGGGCATGTAGAATGTGTCGAGCAAGAGATAATATTTTGAGTGGAATATGTCTCTTCATTAGAACACATAGTAAGTTGATGCATTTTGAGAGAAGCAGTGTAGAAAGGGAATATATATTTGATTGGAACAGACACAGGGAGCAGGACAGCAGGATGGGGGACAATGTGTACAAATCATTTAAGGAGAGAGAACATAAAGTGTTTTGAGTAAACGTATAGGATACTGGGCTTCATTAATAGAGGGAATGATAACAAACTCATGGAATAGATGCTGACCATTGACAAAGCTCTAGTTAGGTCACAGTCAATCATTGCATCCAATTCTGGTCACCAGATTCCTGGTCAGAATGGGGAATTTAAAATACCACAGAGGGGCCAGTTCCATACTTTGCTTTCTTTCAGGATGCATTGGCGACTCAAGGGTTAAACATTCTCCTGCCAAAAGCCGTACTGCTGCATTGTAACAGTACGAGGCCTGTACTCTTACAATACAGACAGAACACCTCAGTAGGAGGAGGCGGACTGTACCTTCAAAATAGAACGCATTGCAGCCACACATGTGGATTCCCCCGTAACCCCAGACAGAGGAATTTGCCCTTTCCAGACAAGACTGAGAGCCCTGGGCACAACCCTGTTAAACTGCCTCCCGCTCCCATTGTCTTACCTCCTCTCCATATTAGCATAGGTAAGTGAATCCCCCATTTACTGAAGGAAGAACCCTTCTGCCTTAATCTCTTCCCATCAACACATAATCATGAACAATACGATAATCAGTTTCTGTAATCCATTCACACTTCATCACAGGACATCGCCATTCATCAAGCTTTGTAAGGTCATAATTACCTGCTTTAAACTAGGTAATGGCAATAGCCCATGTGACTGATATGTCTTTGTCTAATTCCTATTAAATATACTGTATCTGTGGGTAAGGCAGAGATTCATGAAGAACAGTCTCTGCAAGTAGACACTCGGCTACTTTAGAGACATTTTGAAACTCCCGCCAGCTGTCCAATAATAAAACTACTGCTGTCGTGCAGAAAACTAGTCTCGGCTGGATTTGTGGAACAAATTAGACATCAATATTGAATGATATGAGTGATCTTCAGAGTGTGGAGTACAGACTTACTGGTGTGGTTCACTGATGAAGAAAATGCACTCAGTGAATTGATTTGAAGAAATTTGTATTTTCTTTGAATTAAACAAGTTGAATATATTTTTGATAGAGCTATATAAGATTATAACACACCTAGATATAGCAGACAAAAAATATCTGTATTCAATAGGTGATCGCACAAGAATTAAGATCAGATGTAAAGTTTTGATACAGCGGGAGATGAGCAAGTGTTTCTGCCGACTGTATTGGCTGGAAATATGCAGAACATGCTGCCTATTATGGTAGTGCAAGCAGAGAAGATGAATGATTGATAAAAACAATTAGATCAGATCCGAGGGAAATAAAATTGCAGAGTTTGGGGGACGTATGGGGAATGAGAATATTGGATTCTGCTACAGAGAGCCAGCTTGGATTTGATGGGCCTCTCTCTGTGCTATAATGCATTTTATGTGGACTTGCTTAACTTGCTCTGGTCACCGATTAAGTTGTCATTGAGGTAAATATGGTCAGTGTTCCTACTCAGTCTAACACAGGCTGTCCTTCCTCAGCAGGAGATAAAGTTTTACTGCCTTATACTGGGTTCTGGGAGGGGGGAAGGGAGGGGGCGGTGGGTGGGGTGCGTAATGGTGTGTAAAACAGTCTGCCAGCACTTATCTGAAATCAAAACACTAGTGCAGCCACACTAGGGACAGACTCTGGAAATGTGGGGAATGCCAGAAGGGAATTCTTTACCCATTCCCACCTGGAAACGGGCCAAACCAGTCAGACAGGAGAGAAGCTTTTCACCTGCTCTGTGTGTGTGTGTGTGTGGGGGGGGGGGGGGGGGGGGGGGAGGAGGTGGGGGAGAGGAGGGTAAGGGATTCACTCAGGCAGCCATCCTGCTGAGACACCAATGAATTTACTCATAAACACAACTTGAAGGACTTTTATTTCTCTTTTCACACCAAGTAATGAACAATGGTATTGGCAGTCCTTCAAGTTATTTTGCGTATAGAGAACTTAGCTTTGGGAATGTTCACAGCATTGTGGAACATGTACACATTCACACTGAGTAGAGACTTTTATTTTCCTTTATTCATTCACAGGATGAGGGTATCGCTGGCCCGGCAGCATTTCCTGCCCATCCCTAATTGCCCAGAGGGCAGGTATGAATCAACCTCATTGCTGTTTATATTGATATTAATCAACACGAATGTCAGACTAAATTAATTATCATCAAACTCAAATCCATTTGATATTCATATATTTACAATCAGTGTTCAATTCACCAAATGTAGCTGAAGATAATAATCTTCAAGTAATTCTAACAGAGAAGATACCTGAATACTTGTTCAGCAAATTAAAGCCTGTTGTGTTTAGATAGTAATAATTTTAAATAAGTAACTTGAGAATAATGAAAGAAGTTGATTGTTGGGTAACTGATAATCTTGTTTTAATCTGAAGTTAATTTAGGATTAGTTAACAAATGGTAGGGAATCCCAGCCCCATGGAGTGCACATCCAGTTCCATGTGGGAAAACCAGAACACTTCTTGTATCAGCGACAACCACAAGAACACGGAGGTGACACTGGAAATGTCAGGAGCACGAGTTAATCCATGGTTAAGGTACTGCACTCACTCCGAGTCCCCACGTTGATGTGTTCTCACCAGAGAGGGTACAGAGGAGATTGATCAGAATGTTTCCATGATTGGAGAATGTCTGCTCTGAGGAAAGGTTGGATAAGTCGGGGATGTTTTCAGAGGAGGATGAGCTGAGATTTAATTGAAGTGATAAGATGCTGAGGAATCCAGATCGAGTGAATAGGAAGGAGCTATTCATTAACAGAGAGGTCAGAAACTGGAGGTTTTAGATTGAAACTAATTCTCAGAAAGAAGGGGAGTGGATGGTGGGGGGCAGGAACTCACTGATGGGCTGGTAGAGGCAGTAGCCAGCATCACATTAGAATAAAAGGACATGGATGTAACTGAAACGCTGGAACATGCAGGGCTATGGACTAAAGTCTGCAGAATGGGATCATTGCGATTTATTTGACACTTCTCCAGAATATTAAACTCAAGTAAATTTGTCAGGAAGTTACAGCACAGATTGAGGCCACTTTGTCCATCCTGTATGTGTTGGCTGTAATAGAACGATCCAGGTTTTACAGCGTTCTGTACTCACCAATGACAGCAACAATTTCAGACTGTGTACTCTGCCCTCTATGTTATTATGATCTGTTTTTTCAATGTATTTCTTTGGCAGCTGCTCACCTTGCTTCCTTGTTTCTTTCCCAGCCCTAACTCCATTCCCCGTGGCCTTGAGGGATTACATTTCTGCTGCTTAATCTCTCCGGTCTTCCCCCGAGTGACAGACTGTCCTTTTGTCCTTGTCTCACCCCCACCTTGCTCACAACCTGTTACATTTCTGATGGTTCCCAGACCTCTGTAACTTTCACTGCGCCCCCTGGGTCAATGGCATGAGTTTTGAATTCTCTTCCTCATGAGATAATCAGAAATCTTTCCGGTTGCAGTTTCCCCCAGATTTTATTTTGGAAAAAAAAAGAGCATTTGTGTCAGAGTCAAGTGTTTGTGAGCCTTCATCCACAATCCTGAGCACTTAGACATAATCTATGACCCTCCCACAGATGTGCAGGTTTGCTGGATTGGCCGTGCTAACACGGCCTGTAGTGTGTAGGTTAGGTGGGTTGGGCTAACCATGGAAAATGTGGGGTTATGGAGGTAGGGTCATTGCAGACTCGATGGACCAAATAGTTTCTTTGTGCGCCTCAGGGATTCTGTGATTCTAACTAGTTGTGATTGTCGACACGTTTTCCTCATGCCAGGTTCATTCAGCTCAGGTACACACGCTGCCTTTGTGTTTCTGTTGGTTCTCACTCAATCCTTTCCTTCTGTTTTACAGCAATTTCACACTGTATGTGAGGGTGAGAATGAATTTGTCAATACAAATACTCCAACCGAAACCCGCACAGCTCAGGACCTGTTTCTGCTGCTGATGTCGCTCACAGGGAACAGGAAAATAAAGGTTCAGTCATACATCGTACAAGGACACAGAGGTTACAATCACCAGGAACGGGTACACAGCTTAAACCTCTTTTCTCAAGAAATAAAGGACGCTGGAGAGACAGCCTGGTACAAGTAGGAAGCTTTGTGTCTGTATTTTCAGAGATTTGAGGTTGAAATCATTGGATTTGATTCATGTTTCATTGCCCCAGGTCATCAAAGGTGCGATCTAAATGTGCAGCTTTCTTTCTGTCTTTTTGTCTGAGTTAACAATCTGAACCATCTCCTGGGCAGTTAGAATGGATGACAAATGCTGCCCCAGAAAGTGATGCCGTGATCCCATGAACAAACAAAACAATCCAATCGCTGTGGTTAGTTGTGAACTCGCTGGTGTTATTGGAATGTTTATGGGGTAAAGGGAGAAGAATGGCATTCGGTGAGGTGTTCCTTTGGAGAGCTGATCAGCCAATCAGCCTCCTTTTGTACAGTAACAATTCTGTGAATAATTAATTCTGAGCCCTCTAAGGAAATATCAGCGCAGGGTTTGTAAAGAGGTCAGATTGAATGAGTGTCTCGATGAACACAAGTGAGACACAGGTACAGAGAGGCTTTGGGATGGATTAAATTAAATTTTATACATTTGCACCGTCATCAAAATTACAGCAGTGACAAATGGGAGTGATCGAGAGAGTGGAATTAGAGCAGCAAATAAATCTTCAACATTTATGTAGCTAAAGGGGATGCTGGGTAAAGATACTGTAGTTAGTGCTTATTTTATTCCAGGCACACCCGCCTAGGAGCACATCCTTCTTGTATCTATCCTGTCGAGCTCTTGACGATTTTGATCATTTGAAGTGTTTCATGTTTAGATACTTCAGAGAAGACAGCTTCAAGCTCCTCAATCTCTCCTACCAGGGCAATGCTGCTGTTAGAATTCAATTCACTGGAGCATGTAACTGGCTGCTTCATGGACTGGAACTGGCAATTGAGACTGAAAGGTAAGTGAGCACTGCTGCCACACAGCGTCAGGGACCCAGGTTTTATTTCAGCCAGATGCGACTGTGTGGAGTTTACACGTTCTCACCATGTCTGCGTGGGTTTCCTAGGGTGCTCGAGCTTCCTCCCACAGTCCAAAGATGTATAGGTTAGGTGTATTGCCTATGCTAAATTGCCCACAGTGTCCATGTATGTGCCGGTTAGGCCATTAGCCATGGGAAATGCAGGGTTACAGGGACAGGGTGGGTCTGAATGGGATGCTCATCATAGGCTGGTGTGGACTCGATGGATGAATACCCTGTTTCTGCACTGTAGGGAATCTATTCTATTCTCATGAAGAATGTACTTGTCTCAATGTGTTGCAAATTTGTGGAATTCCCTCTTCAAAATGCGGTGGATGCCAGGACAATGAGCAGATTTAATGAAGAGATACAGATGTTGAATTTGCAATGAGATGAAGGGTGAGAGAGAGCAGGCGGGAAAACCCAGCTGAGACCGAGGTGAGCTCAATCATCACCGTATTAAATGGTGGGGCTGGTTCGAAGGGCTGCATTGCCTCTCCTGTGCCCAGTGCTCATCTTCTTACAGTAATAACTGGAAAGCTGAATCCAAAACTCTCCACATTCACCAAAGGAGATTTTTGGAAAAAGCAGGCTAGTCAGGTGGGTGAGCATTCCAAACTTAGATAGTGAGGAAGCGTGTAGGAGATAATGATTTTGCAATTTTAAACTGAGGGGAGACAGTGATTTATGGTTTTAGACTGTGAGGACATTCACACCGTCCAGAATACTCTGTTGTGAACATCCATCCTATACTTTAATACGACAATGTAACACAAAACACCCAGGAAACTTCGCCTCACCTCGTAATCTGGTAAAAGACTTCTGATAAATCTGGTTGAACTTAGAACACAGCTGGAAAGCTGGAAGATTAAATCCAATCCCAAGATCGAGTGCTTAAACAAAAGAGACTACAATAGGATGAGGCAGGAGTTGGCTAATGTAGACTGGAAGCAAAGACTTTACCGTGGGAAAGTTGACGGACAACGGGGGAATTTTTCGAAGTGCTCAGCAAAAGTATATATCAGTGAAAAGGAAGGACTGTAGGAAAAAGGAGTAATCTGCCATGAGTGGCTCAGGAAATAAGGGAGTCTATCAAATTGTAATAGAAGGCATACAGATTGGCAAAGACTACGGAGAAACTAGGAGATTAGAGAAACTTTAAAGATCAACAGAAAGCTAGATGGGATTGGGGGAGAAAAGTGATGAGTAACTGTCCCCAGGGCCGGAATAGCAGTTTACACTGCTGGAGAGGAACCTATTGTGTGGGGAACATATGGTCTCTGGAATTGTTGAAGCACTTAACTGTTACCATAGAGATAATCCTGATCAAGTTACAAATCACAGCACACTCCAAAAGCTTGTACTTCCAAATAAACCTGTTGGACTATAACCTAGTGTTGTGTGATTTATAAATTTGTCCACCCCACCCCAACACCGGCTCCTCCATAACAGAATCCTCATATACAGCCCCACTGAAACTGAAGTGCCTGTCAGATACTTGAGGGAGCCGCAGGGGTGTATGTTTTAACCACAAAGTGCGAAACTGAACTAGACTATCTAACTGACCGTTGCCATGGAGATAATACTGAGAGAGACTCTCTATTCAAAGTCCCAAACCACATAGGTATAAGAATGGCAGCTTTACATCGGACAGGCGGGAAGTTACCTGATGCTGCTTGGAGGTGTTCTGCATGTACACTATCCAGGTAACTGCCATGTCTCATCAATAAAGACTCAAAGAAGACCTCTCAGAGTTCTGTACCAAGTTATTGCTATCCAGCAGGGTTTAGGAATGAGTACACCGCAGTCAGTCTTCACAGTGGAGGATACGAAGAACATGCCAGTAATTGATAAGGAGATTGAGGAAGGTGAGGACCATGAAACAACGATTATCACCAAAGCATTAGAGCTGGGCAAGCTAATGGAGCTAAAGCTAGATAACTCTCTTTGCCCTGATGGAATACATCCCAGGGTGCTACCAGAGATAGCCGGAGAAATAGTAAATATACTTGGAGTCAGGGTCCTGCAGCAGAGACAGGCCCTTTGGCCCAAACTGGCCCATGCTGACCAGAATGTCCATCCACACTAACCCCATTTCCCTGCACTTGACCCATCTGCTTCTGACCCTTTCCTATCCATGTATTTGTCCAAATGTCTTTTACCTGTTGTGAGAGTGTACCCACCTCAACCACTTCCACTGGCTGCTCAGTCCATATACATACCACCCTGTGTGTAAAACAGTTGCCCCTCAGCTTCCCTTTTATTCTTTCCCCTCTAACCTTCAACTGATGCTCTCCAGTCCTTGATTCCCAGGGAAAAAAGATTGAGTGCATTCACCTTATCCATGCCCCTCATGGTCTTACACACTTCTAGAACAGTACCCCCTCAGTTTCCTCTGCTCTAAACAAAACAATCCTCGCTTGTCCAACCACTCCCTATAACTCAGACCCCTGAGCCCTGACAACATCCTTTTAAATTGTTCTGCACTTTTTACAGTTTAATAACTGAAACCTACACTGCATTCATCATATTTCCAGTATTTCCCCATGGCGCTGGAACCAACGTGACAACGCCAATGGATTACAGTCCATGATCGAGAATGAACTCCTTTACAACAATCCCGTTTTCATAGTATTCCCATGGTGCAGGTATCCTTGTGTCTTTCTGGTTGTATGGTTAATTAAAGACTTGTCCTTCTACAAAGCAAAGCTGTGGCTTAATTGTTCCTGGGAAACATGCCATGATTTTTCAGACTTCTAAAAACAAATGAACTCTTTCTCCACAGTCACCACCCTAACATGGACTTGGCTGTACCTCAGTATTTTTTTCCAGTCACACTGAGATTTGAAATATTCGCCCACGGACAGAATACTCCCCTTTCCTTCCACAGGAAAAGGCCAATGAATATTCAGATCGGCACGGATCAAGTAACTATCAGATCTGAACATGAAGTTCAATTTGAATTTCTCATCCACAAATCCACCCTTTCGGTACCCTACAACTGAGAAAACAACTCACCATATTAATACAGGATGGATCTTTATAAGACAATTATAGTATTAAATTGTAGTTTCATGTTTCCCAAAGTTTTAACTCTCAATCTAACAATTTCTTTCTTCTGTGAACTGAAATCCAAACCAACCTCCTCACTCCTTTCCTCCACACCCAGTTCTCTCAGTCTCTGTCCTCTCTTTGAATTCAGTTTCCTAGCTCTTGTCTGCGGACTAAGAACCAAACCAATGAGTCTGAGTCTGAGTCCACCGGGGGGGGGGGGGGGGGGGGGGGTGAGGGGAGTTGTTGGTGAATCCTCTGATGACAACCACCCTGCATACACTGCTTCCTGCACACTCTGGCCAAAACCCGTCTTACTAAAATGAACCAAATTAGAACTCAAATTGCAGGTCCATCCTTGACATTTTCCATAAAAACCCTGAATCTTCACAAAAGAGTTCTGATAACTCTCTGCAAAATGCTGCCCCACTGATAGTCTGATCACATGTCAGGGTACCAGGAAATAGGCCATTCCCCTGGGTCCTGCTCCCAGAGGGAGGAAGATGCCAATAACAGATTAATCCCTCACAACCACAGCCTCCTTCCCAGGCACTGTGCATACTCCCACAATAGGCCAGCACTGTGCCCATACACTGGTCTCCCCTCCTACAGCACGTGCTCCCAATCATACAGGAGTCCGGGAGACTGACAGCAGCTGCTGCCCAATATATCAGAATCCCTACAGTATGGAAACTGGCCCTTCGGCCAAACAAGTCCATACCGACCCTCCAAACAGAACTTACACAGACCCATTCCCCGACCCTAAATTTACCCCTGACTAATGTAACTAATACTATGGACAATTTAGAATGGCCAATTCACCTGTCCTGCCCATCTTTGGATTGTGGGAGGAAACTGGAACACCCGGAGGAAACCCGCTCAGACATGGGGAGAATGCACAAACTCTGGGTTTGACTGGAATCAAAACCGGGTACCTGGTGCTGTGAGGCAGCAATGGTAACCACTGAGCCGTCTCTATGGGCTGGAAGGGGCGGGGCTGGAGAACTGGGGTAATGGGATTGTAAACAATGAATGAATGTGGAGGACACTGGGGGATGGACAGGTCAGTGAGGGACAGGAGCAGTACAGCAGCAGGAGGGAATCCTGGACAAACTGAGAAATGGGAGAGTCTGACAGGACAGAAACTACAGGAAGGTTCTGTTTAGAGGCTCAGGCAGGGACAGCTGGGAGACAGTATGGCCTGGTGGCTTGGGCAGGTTTTCTAATCATCCTCTTCAAAGATGCTGTTCCTCAACGCTGAGCCTGACCCTCCTGGTCCAGAGGTAAGGACACTGCCACCATTTCCTGGTGGGCAAGGGATACGGGGACTGCCTTTCAAAAGGTTTCAAAAACCGGTGTTGGTGACATTAACAAGACTCAATACATAGTCACTGACAAAATGCTGGTGTACATGAACTTCATCCAGAATATTAACACCTATAACTGGGTAACGCAGACCCCGATGTACAGAGTTAAATCCTGGATATTAATAACAGATATGTGCATGGGAAATCATGTCTCATGAATCTGACTCAGTTTTTTTGAACAAATAACAAAGAGGATTGCTGAGGTCAGAGCATGGACATGATCTACATGGACTTCAGTAAGGCGTTCCTCATGGGAGACTGGTCAGCAAGGTTAGATCGTACGGAGTACAGAGCTGGCCCGAAGGTAGAAGGCAGAGGGTACTTTTCAGGCTGGAGGCCTGTGACCAGTGGAGTGTCACAAGGATCGGTGCTGGATCCACGTTTCGTCATTTATATCCATGATTTGGATGTGAACATAAGAGATATTATAAATAAGTTTGCGGATGACACCAAAATGGGAGGTGTGGTAGACAGGGAAAAAGATCAGAGTACAAGGGGATCTGGATCAGATGGGTGATGGGCTGAGGAGTTCAGTTTAGAAAAATGCGAACTGCTGCATTTTGGAAAAGCAAACTTTAGCAGGACGTATACAGTTAATATAAGTTCCAGGGGAGTGCTGCTAAACAAAGTGTCCTTGGAGTGCAGCTTCATAGTTCCTTAACAGTAGAATAGCAAGTAGATAGGGTAGTGAAGGTGGCAGTTGGTCTGCTTGTCTTTATCGGTCAGAGTGTTTAGTATAGGGGTTGGGAGGTCATATTGCGGCTGTACAGGACATTGATTCGGCAACTTTTGTAATATTCCATGCAATTCTGGTCTCCTTCCTGTCAGATGGATGTTCTCAAAATTGAAAGGGGTCAGAAAAGAATTATAGGATGTTTCCAGGGTTGGATCGGCTGTTTTCCCTGGACCGTCAGAGGCTGAACGGTGACCTGAAGGAGACTTTTGAAATCAGGCCGGGCATGGATAGGGTAAATAGACAAGATATTTTCCCTGCCGGGGGTGGCGGGGGGGGGGGGGGGGAAGGGAGTACAGAACTAGGGGACTGGGAGTGGAGGGTAGACAGAGAGGGTGGGTGGATCGAGAGGGTTGTGACAGAAATGGGTGGGGACAGAGAGGGGGATAGAGAGGGGAGGCACAGAAATGGATGGGGCCACAAAACAGGATTCGAGAGGAGGGGAACAGACCAGGGTGGGGGGGGACAGAGGTGGCGACCGACAAAGAGGGGGAACAGACTGAGGGCGGGGGGGGGTTACCGACAGAGGGGGGAAAAGAGACGGGTGTGCGACCAACAAGGGGGCGACTGACAGAGGGTGTGACAGATTGTGGGACAGATCAAAGGGGGGGATGCACGACCGACGATGTGGGGGGGCCGACAAAGGACTGACCGACAAAGGAGGGGGGGTAAGAGAGAGTGGGGGGAGACGGGAGGGAACACAGAGGGGGAAGATGGAATGTTATTTTATAAATCTACTACTCAACCCTGTTTGTTTTCTCCTCCTCACCTGACTTCCCTCTGAAGGGCTCAGAACAACTGCATAGTTCCTGGAAAGTGGGGTTTCAGGGAGATCAGGTGCTGAATGTGGCATTTGGGACACTGACCTTTAATGGAATGCGCTGGTCAATAACTGGACCCTGGTTTGATTCCACTGTCTGTGTGGTGTTTACACATTCTCCCTGTGTGTCTGCGTGAGCTTCCTCTGAGTGCTCTCAATTTCCTCCCACAAATCCAAAGCCATGCAGGTTAGCTGGATTAGCTTTGGGTAATGGTAGGTTACAGAGTTAGGGTGGAATGCTGTTCCGATGATTGGTATGGGTCATGGGCCGAAAGGCCTGCTTCCACACTGTAGGGATTCTGTCACTGAGTATAGGGATTAGGAGGTCACGTTGTGGCTGAGTAGGGCATTGGTGAGGCCAGTGTTAGAATACTGCATTCAATTGTAGTCTCCCTGATTTCAGAAAGATGTTACCAGAAAAGTACTCAACCTCTTAATGGCAATTCCTGGGAAGTGATGACAAACAAACAGACCGTGCAGTGTGGGTTGATAGTTCCTTGAAAGTGTAGTTGAAGGTAGACAGGTCGGTGAAGGTGGTGTGCGGTATGCTAGCTGTTATTGGGCAGTGCATTGAGGATAGGAGTTGGGAGATCATGTTTCAGTTGTACAGTTTATTGGCTTGGCCACCTTTGGAATCCCCAGACTGCTTTCAATTCCAGCCTCCCTCTTACAGGAAAGATGTTGGGAAACTTGCACGAGTTCAGAAAAGTTTTACTAGGGTGTTGCCAGTATTGGAACATTTGAACCATAGGGAGAGGCTGAATAGGCTGAGGCTATTTCCCTGCAGCACTGGACACTTTAGGTGGCTTTATTGAACTTTATAAAATTATGAGGAGCAATGATAGGGTGACTAGTCATGGTTTATATTTTTCCCCCAGAGTCGGGGAGACCAAACAAATGTGAATCTTTTTCCCAAGGTGGGAATGACAAATTCTAGAGGAGAGATGGCAAGTTTAAAGGATATGAAAACTGAAACAACTGAAGATGCTGTAAACCAGGAAGAGAATCAGAAGTTTCTGGAAAAGCTCAGCAGGTCTAGCAGCAGGTGTGAAAAGAAATTAGAGTTAATGTATCTGAGGAAGGGTGACCAGACCCGAAACTTTAACTGAGTTTTCTTCACAGATGCTGCATGACCTGCTGAGCATTTCAACATCTGTGCAAGTTTAAAGGGAGTTGTTTGGAGTATATACCTGAGAGGAACTTTATGAAGTTTATAAATTGAAGTGAGACCACATCTGGAAGTAATGACAGAAGTTTTGGTCCCTTTATTTAAGGAAATACATTTCATCAGAGGCATTTCACAGAAACCTGACTGGGATGATCCATCGTTTGCAGGGATTATCTTTTAAGAAAAGGCTGAAGTAGTTGGGACTCCACTCACTGGATTTGGGAAGAATGAGAGGTGATCTCATTGTAACATGTAGAATTCTTAAGGAATTTGACAGGGTAAATACTGAGAGGATGTTTCCCATCATGAGGGAGTCTGGAAGCAGATTTTGGGTCAGTCACGGAATCATGGATTCTGTTTTAGATTCGTCAAGTTTAAGGCAACACCGACACGGGTCAGGGGTTTCAGTAGCAATGGAGCTGGGGTGAGGTGGAGACAAGCAACATTTTAGAGATTGGAATTCCTGGTGTTTGTGATTGTGTAGATATCTGATCAGAAGGTCAACTTGGGGTTACAGATATGACAGCAATATTGTGAAGAGTATGGTTCTATCTCAGATAGTTCCCAGGGAGAGGAAGGGGGTTAGCAGTAAGGGAAAGGAATTTGTAATAGCAACTGAAGGCAATGAGTTTAACCACTACAATGTTTCATTGGGGGAAACTGCAGCCAATCACGTAGTGGGAGCGTGATGAGCAGTTTGATAACTGAGTAATGGAGAGGGATGATGGGGAAGGAGAGCTGGGCATTGTCAGTGTACATGTGAAACCTAACACGGTGCTTTTGGACGATGTCACCTCCTGGCAGTATGTAGGTGAGAAACAGGAGGGACCAAGGAGAGATCCTGGAGGGACACCAAATACAAGGAATTCAGAAAGAAAAGGGAGAGTGGAGATGGAGGAGGTGTTTGCAACAACGGTGAGGTCAAATATTAGTTTGTAGCAGAATGGGAGAGAAGGACATAACCAGAAAAGAGAGACAGATAGAACAAGGAACAATATCTGTGACTTAGTGAGGGGGAGTGATGAGGAGGAGGCACAGCCTAACACCAAAAACACTATTTCTACATTAGTGACGTCACCCAACTCCACCCTAGTCTCAGCTCATTTACTGAAACACTCGTCCATCCCTGTGTTATCGCCAGACTTCGTTATCAAACACACTCTTTGCCAACCTCCCACATTCAACTTACATTCAATCTCAAGAGTATCTAAAACCCTACTGTCCAAGTGCTCACTTGTACCAAAATTTGTTGATCCATCAACAAGCAACAGTTTAAAATTCTCACCCTTGATGAAATTCCTGGCTGTGAACATCCCTGTCTCCCTGAACCACACAACCTGTGAGACCCCGACAACTCATTTTCTTTCAGATTCCCAACGATGTGTTTATTCATTGCTTCACCTATCTGGCTGTTTCTACTGTTGCCAAGGCAACACTGTCTGGAATTCCCACCCTAACCCTCTCAGACCTGCTTTCCTCCTTTAAGGTATTCCTGAAAACCTGTTTTTTTGGCAGTTCTTTTGATCACCTGACCTAATCTGTGGCTTTATGTCAGAAGCTCTCAATAGTATTTCTGTGGAATTATAAACTTAAAAAAAAACAAACTGTTGTTGATTTGCACATACATTGTCAACTCTTCACTGTCGCTGAGTGAATAATCTATAACAGCACTTACCCAACCACATTGTGGGAGCACCTTCACCACACGAACTGCAGCTGTACAGGAAGTCAAACATCACCTTCTCCACAGGCAATGGGGCTTTGGCACTGATCACTGGGATCTGTGGAGGGAGAAACACACAGTTGATATTTCAGGGAGTGTAAAATGCATTATAGGGAGGGAAAATGGGGCAGAATTTGGATTTTCAAATTTGTGTTTTACAATGTGCACTCCGTTCTGTAAAACCACTCATTCCATACTGTGAAAATTTCCTTCTCTTTCTGGTCAATACGTCTTTCCTTTCCCCTGCCCTGCACCTTCACACATTTCCAATGCCTTGGTCACAACAACACTGTGCTGTCAGTGAAGTTTATCACGTGGTTGAGTATTGTCCCGCCCCTCATTCACTCCGATTGGTTGAAGCAACAACTAGCGCCTCTAGCCCCCGATCCCCCATTAACATCAACAATCCGAGGCCCATTGTGGGCTGGAGCCTTCTCAGTGTTTCCTGCTTTTGCTGCTGTTCATCAGGTATAAGAGAGAGAGGGCTCATCCCTGTTTCTCCTGATGTCAGACAATAACAACAACTACCTGCATTGTAGGGAGCCTTTCACATTGAGAAATCTCCTAAAATGCTTCACGGATGATGGAAACGTTGATTAAAGAGAACGATTTTTAGATACATCTTTAAGGCAGACAGAGGGGGTTAGGGAGGATATTCCAAAGGTTTGTGTTCTCGGCAGCTCCAATCGTGGAGTGATATAGGTGGGCAACAGCTTACAATGGAGACAGTTAGGGGCTAACCATAGGTTAAGAACCCCATGTCGAAGCCCCCTACCCCACACACCAGGCCTTGGTCTCACAGCCTGTCATCACACACTACCTATGGTTAGCCACTAACAGTCTCCATTAACAGCTAGTCACCCTCCCCCGGCCAGATCGTTATCCTTTATCCAACCGTTCTTCTCACTCTATCCCCACCTATCCTTTACTCCTTATATCCTCCCCCCACACTATCTTCTGCAAATAAACTGACTTTTTTTCCTCAGTAACATCTGTTCTGTGGAAGGGACACCGGATCTTAAACTTTAACTCTGATTTCTCTTCACAGATGCTGCCAGACCTGCTGAGATTTTCCAGAACCTCCTGGTTGTTGTTTCTGATTTACAGCATCTGCAGTTCTTTTGGTTTTAATTTACCGGAAGTTTGTAATTCAGGTCCAACAGCCTCTGTCCCAGTCCCTGCTGTCTCTCTCACCCCCACCCAGTGACACTGCACCTGCACAGCTCATGGACAGGTGTCGTCTTGCTGGCCACACCCCTCATTCACTCCCATTGGCTGCAGGGGAACACAGACTCTCCTCCTATTGGTCTGGAGCTGCCGTCAATCAGCCGGGCACCATTGCCATGAGAGTGGTTGACTCCTCCCTCTCTCTGCCCTGGGATGAGCTTCATCATTCACAGTGAATAGAGCAGTATCACAGAACACAGGGGCTGGGGGCTATTCAGCCCATTGGGGCTGTACTCTCTCTCTCTGGAGATGCTGCAAATCTGTCCCAAGTCCCCTCCCATGAGCCCATAGCCTCCCAAATCTTTCCTTAAAAAGTAAAATTCCAAGTCTGTTTCAGAATACCTGCTGAATCTGTGTCGTTCAGACTGTTCCAGATGCTCAGAACTTACTGAGTAAAATAGCGTTCACATTTTCACCTTGTATTATTTGCCAATTACTTGAAAATAGTTACTAAAAATTGTGACAGTGTTACCAATTCCTCTCTCTCTCTGTAAATTCAAGACCTTGCAACCAAATCTGCACAAGAGCGAAATCACTGCTTCACTTTCTCAGCTCCAAGGATAATTATCTGTGCTTCAGCTAGCTCTGCACAAAAGAGAGGAATGCATCTTAAATTATCAACATCAAAGAAACAGACCTCCGGTCCAATTCGTCCGTGCCAACGAGGAATCCTAAACTAATGGATTCCCATTTACCAGCTATTAGTCTGTATCCATCAAAACCCTTCCTATTCATGTACCCAATTGGAAGCCTTTTAAGAGTTGTGATTTTTATCAGCCTCCACTACTTCATCTGGTAGCCCCTCCCATACACACCCCACACTCAGCTTGAAAACGTTGCCACTTAGATCCCTTTTAAATCTTTGCCCTCTCAACTTAAACCCATGTGCTCTAGTTTTGGACCCACCTAACCTGAGGAAATAGGACGCCAGCTGCTCACCTTATCCACGCCCCTCGTGATTTTATAAGTCTCCATGGAGACACCTCTCAGTCTTTGACTCTCCAGAGAAAATAGCCCCAGCCTATTCAGCCTCTCCCTGTAGGCCAAATCCTCCAATCCTGGTAACGTTTTTGTAAATCTTATCCAAACCTTTTCAAGTTTCACAACATCCTTCCGAGAACAGGGAAATTCAAACTGAAAACAGAATTCCAGAAGTGGCTTAACCAACGTCCTGTCCAGCCACAATATGGCGTCCCAGCTTCTGTATTCAATGCATTGACCAATAACGGAGAGCGTTAATGGCGTCCCATTTGCCAGAGGTTCACCCTTATCCCTCTAAATCCTCCCTCTTCATGTACCCAATCAGATGCCTGATTCCAAGAACAGGAATATTGGAACTGAAAACAGAATTCCAGAAGAGCTGTAATCAGTGTCCTGTCCAGCCACAATATGACATCACAACAGCTGCATTCAATGCACTGACCAATAACGGGGAGCGTACCAAATGCTGCATTCACTACCCCGCCTCCCTGTGACTCTATTTTCAAGGAACTATGAACCTGCACTCCAAGGTCCCTTTGTTCAGCAATGCCCCTCAGGACTTTACCATAAAGTGTATAAGTCCTGCTCTGATTTGCCTTTTCAAAATACAACAGCTCACATTTATCTAAATTGAACTCCGTCTGCCATTCCTTGCTCCAATGGCCCATCTGATCAAGATCCTGTTGTATTCTGAGCTAACCTTCTTCACTGTCCATGACACCTCCAATTTTGGTGTCTTCTGTAAACCTACTGACCATACCTCATATATTCACATCCAAGTCATTTATTTAAGGGCCCAATATCCATCCCTGCAGCACACTGCTGCTCACAGACCTCCGGTCCGCAAAGCAACCCTCCATCATCCTCTGTCTCCTACTTTCAAGGTAGTTTTGTAATGGCTTGCTCTCTCGGCATTCCATATTATCTAACCCTGCTAACCAGTCTGCTTTGTGGAACCTTGTTGAATGTCCATATCAACAGCATTCACCGCCTTCCTTATTCAATTTTTTCGTCACTTCAAAATACTCACTCAAGTTAGTGAGACCCAATTGTGCATGTACAAAGCCACATTGACTCTACCTGATCATTTCTGTCCTGCTGCGCCTTCCTTGTTCGGTCCACACCCTTCCACCAACCCACGCTCCACACCCTTGACCCTCCCTTACCACCACGGGAGATGTAAAACATGCGGCCACACCTCCCTCTGACCTCTGTCCAAGACCCCAAAATGATCTTTTCACATCAGGCAGAGATTTGGCTACACATCCCAAAACCTCATCTTCTGAATATGGGAAATTTAACATGGTTCATCCAACTAAACTACACATCTTTGGACTGTGGGAGCAAACTGGAACACCCGAAGGAAATCCTCACAGAAACTGGGGAGAATGTGTCAACTCCAACACAGACAGTTGCCCGAGGCTGGAATCAAACCCAGGTCCCCGGTGCTGAGGAAGCAGCAGAAACCACTGAGCCACAATACTGTGGGATCTTTGATGCTGATGCGCTGCCCCACTAATACCTCAGTCACTCACCCTGCCTCATTTCCTAAGAGGCAGCGATGATGGAGTGAAATTAGACAGTTAATTCAGAGACCCAGATAACGTTCTGGGGACCTGGGTTTGAATCCCATCACGGCAGATTTTGGAACGTGAATTCAATAAATATCTGGAAAAAATAATCTAGTGATGACAGGAATCCATTGTCAATTGTTGGAAAAACCAATGTGGTTCACTCATGACCTTTAGGGAAGGAAAATTCCATCCTTACCTGGTCTGGTCTGCATGGGACTCCAGACATATAGCAACGCAGTTGACTCTTAACTGCCCTCTGGGTAAACGCAGCAATAAATGCTGGCCGAGCCAGTGACAGCCTCATCCTGTGAATGAATAAAGAAAACAGGCCATGTTTTGTTCCTTCTCTAGTAGGTACATCCTACAAACTCAATCAGAAACGTTCTCATCCACACTGAACAAATACCTTTCCATCCAAGCCCTTAACACTACAGCACTCTGAGGCTATGTTGGTAAAGTTAAAACCCCTTATCATTGCATCCATATTATTCTTACAGATATCTGAGGTCTCCTGGTAAAATTGTGTCTCAATTCCCTGCTGACTATTGGGAGAGGGTCTATAACACAATCCCAGTAGGATGGTCATCCCTTTCCTATTTCTCAGTACCAACCAAATAACTTGCCTGGATGTACTCCCAGGAATATCCTCCCGAAGCCCAGCCATAATGTCATACTTAATCAAAAACACCTCTCCCACTGCGCTGTTGGTCCCTTTCTATCCTTACTATAGCATCTATACCCTGGAACATTAAGCTGCTAGTCCTATCCATCCCCGAGTGATGCCTCTGTAATTGCTGTAATATCCCAGTCACATGTTCAAAACCATACCCTGAGCCCACCTGCCTGACCTGTCAGGTCCCTTGCACTGAAATAAATGCAGTGCAACTGCTCCGTCGCACCTCATTGTGACTTGCTCTTGCCTGCCTTGACAGTCTGACCGGTGAACAGTACCAGCCTCAGACTCACCTCCTTTCTCACTATCTCTTTAGGATTACCCCGACTCCCTCACTGGTTTAATGCCTCCCGAGTGGCGCTAGCAAATCTCCCTGCTCGTCAGGACCCCATGCTTTCCCCTTCCTATGCCATTGGTACCAATGTACAATGTCCTCCCACTGGTTATTTTCCCTTTTGAGAATATTCTGCTCCCTCTGAGAGACATCCTTGACACTGGCACCAGGGCATCACCATCCCATTCTGATCTCTCACTGTCACCTGCAGAAACAGCAGACTGTGTCCCTGACTAGAGAGTCCCCTATCACCATCGATCGTGTGGAACTGAAAATACCTCACATTATGTTAGAAGCCAGTCTCAGTACCAGTAACTTGACTGTCAGTGCTACATTCCCCTGAAAGTCTATTACCACCTACATTTTCCAAAACAGTATACTTGTCTGAGATGGGGATAGCCACAGGAGACTCCTGCAGTCCCTACCTACCCCTCCTAGCTTTCCTGAAGGTAACCCATCTACCTGGCTGTATCTGCAGTATCCTGCAATCCCGAGCCAAGGTCTTTGACAATGTAACACAAAACACCCAGGAAACTTCGCCTCACCTCGTAATCTGATAAAAGACTTCTGATAAATCTGGTTGAACTTAGAACACAGCTGGAAAGCTGGAAGATTAAATCCAATCCAAGATCCAGTGCTTAAACAAAGGAGACTACAATAGGATGAGGCAGGAGTTGGCTAATGTAAACTGGAAGCAAAGACTTTACTGTGGGAAAGTTGACGGACAACGGGGGAATTTTTCGAAGTGCTCAGCAAAAGTATATATCAGGGAAAAGGAAGGAATGTAGGAAAAGGCATAATCTGCCATGAGTGGCTCAGGAAATAAGGGAGTCTATCAAACTGAAATAGAAGGCATACAAATTGGCAAAGACCACGGAGAAACTAGGAAATTAGAAAAAAACTTTAAAGATCAACAGAAAGCTAGATGGGATTGGGGGAGAAACGTGATGAGTAGCTATCCCCAGGGCCGGAATAGCAGCTTACACTGCTAGAGAGGAACCTATTGTGTGGGGAACATATGGCCTCTGTAATTGTTTAAGCACTTCACTGTTACCATAGAGATAAACCTGATCAAGTTACAAATCACAGCACACTCCAAAAGCTTGTACTTCCAAATAAACCTGTTGGACTATAACCTAGTGTTGTGTGATTTATAAGTTTGTCCACCCCACCCCAACACCAGCTCCTGCATATCAGAATTCTGATAGACAGCCCCACTGAAACTGAAGTGCCTATCAGATACTTGAGGGAGCCACAGGGGTGTATGTCTTAACCACAAAGTGCGAAACTGAACTAGACTTTCTAACTGACCGTTGCCATGGAGATAATACTGAGAGAGAGTCTCTATTCAAAGTCCCAAACCACATAGGTATAAGAATGGGAGCTGCACATCGGACAGGCAGGGAGTTACCTGATGCTGCCTGGAGGTGTTCTGCATGTACACTATCCAGGTAACTGCCATGTCTCATCAATAAAGACTCTAAGAAGACCTCTCAGAGTTCTGTGCCTAGTTATTCCTATCCAGCATGGTTTAGGAATATGAGTACACAGCAGTCAGTCTTCACAGTGGAGGATACAAAGAACATGCCAGTAACTGATAAGGAGACTGAGGAAGGTGAGGAACTAGAAACAATCATTATCACGAAAGAGTTAGAGCTGGACAAGCTAATGGAGCTAAAGGTAGATAAGTCTCATTGCCCTGATGGAATACATCCCAGGATATCAACAGAGTTAGTGGGAGAAATAGCAGATGCAGTTAGAGACAGAGCATCCTACAGCAGAGACAGGCCCTTTGGCCCAAACTGGCCCATGCCGACCAGAATGTCCATCCACACTAACCCCATTTCCCTGCACTTGGCCCATCTGCTTCTGACCCTTTCCTATCCATGTATTTGTCCAAATGTCTTTTACCTGTTGTGAGAGTGTACCCACCTCAACCACTTCCACTGGCAGCTCATTCCATATACATACCACCCTCTGTGTAAAACAGTTGCCCCTCAGCTTCCCTTTAATTCTTTCCCCTCTAACCTTCAACTGATGCCCTCCAGTCCTTGATTCCCTGGGAATAAGGCTGAATGCATTCACCTTACCCATGCCCCTCATGGTCTTACACACTTCTAGTAGAGTACCCACTCAGTTTCCTCTGCTCTAAACAAAACAATCCCCACTTGTCCAACCTCTCCCTATAACTCAGGCCCCTGAGCCCTGACAACATCCTTTTAAATTGTTCTGCACTTTTTACAGTTTCATAACTGAAACCTACACTGCATTCATCATATTTCCAGTGTTTCCCCACGGCACTGGAACCGACGTGACAACGCCAATGGATTACAGTCCATGATCGAGAATGAACTCCTTTACAACAATCCTGTTTTCATAGTATTTCCCAAGGTGCAGGTATCCTTGTGTCTTTCTGGTTGTCTGGTTAATTAAAGACTTGTCCTTCTACAAAGCAAAGCTGTGGCTTAATTGTTCCTGGGAAACATGCCATGATTTTTCAGACTTTCAAAAACAAATGAACTCGCTCTCCACAGTCACCACCCTAACATGGACTTGGCTGTACCTCAGTATTTTTCCAGTCACACTGAGATTTGGAATATTCGCCCACGGACAGAATACACACCTTTCCTTCCACATGAAAAGGCCAATGAATATTCAAATCGGCACGGATCAAGTAACTATCAAAACTGAAAATGAAGTTCAATTTGAATTTCTCATCCACAAATCCACCCTTTCAGTATCCTACAACTGAGAAAACAACTCACCATATTAATACAGGATGGATCTTTATATGACAATTATAGTATAAAATTGTAGTTTCATGTTTCCCAAAGTTTTAACTCTCAATCTAACAGTTTCTTTCTTCTGTGAACTGAAATCCAAACCAAACCAATCCCCTCACTCCTTCCCTCCACACCCAGTTCTCTCTCACTCTCTCTCCTCTCTTTGATTTCAGTTTCCTAGCTCTTGTCTGCGGACTAAGAACCAAATCAATGAGTCTGACTCTGAGTCCAGCAGGGTGTTGGGGGAGGGGGGTGGGGGGGGGCGTTGTTGGTGAATCCTCTGATGACAACCATCCTGCACACACTGCTTCCTGCACACTCTGGCCAAAACCCGTCTTACTAAAATGAACCGAATTAGAGCTCTAATTGCAGGCCCATCCTTGTCCCTTTCCATAAAAGCCCTGAATCTTCACAAAAGAGTTCTGATAACTTTCTGCAAAACGCTGTACCACTGATAGTCTGATCACATGGCGGGGGGGGTGGGGGGCAGGAAAGGGGCCATTCCCCTGGGTCCTGCTCCCAGAGGGAGGAAGATGCCAATGACAGATTAATCCCTCACAACCACAGCCTCCTTCGCAGGCACTGTACATACTCCCACAATTGGCTAGCACTGTGCCCATACACTGGTCTCCCCTCCTACAGCACGTGCTCCCGATCATACAGGAGCCTCGGTGATTGACAGCAGCTGCTGCCCAATATATCAGAATCCCTACAGTATGGAAACTGGCCCTTCGGACAAACAAGTCCATACCGGCCCTCCAAACAGTAACTTATACAGACCCATTCCCCTCCCCTATATTTACCCCTGACTAATGTAACTAATACTATGGACAATTTAGAATGGCCAATTCACCTGTCCTGCCCATCTTTGGATTGGGGGAGGAAACCCGCTCAGACACTGGGAGAACGTACAAACTCCACACAGACAGTTGCCAGAGGCTGGAATCGAAACCGGGTACCTGGTGCTGTGAGGCAGCAGTGCTAACCTTCCCGTCTTCTTCTCTATAGACGGGAAGGAGTGGGGCTGGAGAACTGGGGTAATGGGATTGTAAACAATGAATGAATGTGGAGGACACGGGGGCTAGACAGGTCAGTGAGGGACAGGAGCAGTGCAGCAGCAGGAGGGGATCCTGGACAAACTGAGCAATGGGAGAGTCTGACAGGAGAGAAACTACAGGAAGGTTCTGTTTAGAGGCTGAGGCAGGGACAGCTGGGAGACAGTGTGGCCTGGTGGCTTGGGCGGGTTTTCTAATCATTCTCTTCAAAGGTGCTGTTCCTCAACTCTGAGCCCGATCCTCCTGTTCCAAAGGTAAGGACACTGCCACTATTTCCTGGTGGGCAAGGGATACGGGGACTACCTTTCAAAAGGAACTCAACTGTGTTGGTGACATTAACAAGACTCAATACACAGTCACAGACAAAATGCTGGTGTACTTGAACTTCATCCCGAATATTAACACCTATAACTGGGCAACGCAGACCCCGGTATACAGAGTTAAATCCTGGATATTAATAACAGCTTCGTGCACGGGAAATCATGTCTCATGAATCTGACTCAGTTTTTTTTGAAGAAGTAACAAAGAGGATTGCTGAGGTCAGAGCATGGACATGATCTACATGGACTTCAGTCAGGCGTTCGACAAGGTTCCTCACGGGAGACTGGTCAGCAAGGTTAGATCGTATGGAATACAGAACTGGCCCGAAGGTAGAAGGCAGAGGGTGCTTTTCAGGCTGGAGGCCTGTGACCAGAGGAGTGTCACAAGGATCGGTGCTGGATCCACTACTTTTCATCATTTACATTCATGATTTGGATGTGAACATAAGAGGTATTGTAAATAAGTTTGCGAATGACATCAAAATGGGAGGTGTGGTAGACAGGGAAAAAGATTACCTCAGAGTACAAGAGGATCTGGATCAGATGGGTGATGAGCTGAGGAGTTCAGTTTAGAAAAATGCGAGCTGCTGCATTTTGGAAAAGCAAACTTTAGCAGGATGTATACAGTTAATAGTAAGTTCCAGGGGAGTGCTGCTAAACAAAGGGTCCTTGGAGTTCCTTGAAAGTAGAGCAGCAAGTAGGTAGGATAGTGAAGACGGCAGTTGGTCTGCTAGCCTTTATTGGTCAGAGCATTGAGTATAGGGTTGGGAGGTCATATTGCGGCTGTACAGGACATTGATTCGGCAACTTTTGTAATATTCCATGCAATTCTGGTCTCCTTCCTATCAGATGGATGTTCTCAAACTTGAAAGGGGTCAGAAAAGAATTATAGGATGTTGCCAGGGCTGTTTTCCCTGGAGCATCAGAGGCTGAACGGTGAGTGGAAAGAATTTTTTAAAATCTCTCACTCTGGGACCATCTGGGATTCTCTCTCACACTGGGATTCTCTCAAACACTGGGATTCTCTCACACCTTGCGAGCATTTGGGATTCACTCTCACACTCTGGGCCCAACTTGGATTCTCTCTCACACTCTGGGATCTTCTGGGATTCTCTCTCACACTGGGATTCCCTCTCACATTCTGGGATCTTCTGGGATTCTCTCAGACACTGGGATTCTCTCTCATACTCTGGGATCATGTGGGATTCTCTCACACACGGGTAGTCTCTCTCACACTCTGGGATCATCTGGGATTATCTCTCACACTCTGGGATCATCTGGGAATCTCTCACACACTGGGCTTCTCTCTCACACTCTGGGACCATCTGGGATTCTCTCTCACTCTGGGATTCTCTCAGACACTGGGATTCTCTCACACACTGGGACTCTCGCTCATACTTTGGGACCCTCTCTCACACAGGGATTCTCTCTCTCTCTCTGGGATCATCTGGGATGCTCTCTCACACTGGGATTCTCGCTCATACTCTGGGACCTTCTGGGATTCTCTCACACACTGGGATTCTCTCTCAAACTCAGGGACCATGTAGGATTCTCTCTCACACTGGGATTCTCTCTCACACTCAGGTATAATCTGGGATTCTCTCACACACTGGGATTATCTGGGATTCTCTCACACACTGGTAGTCTCTCTCACACTCTGGGATCGTCTGGGATTCTCTCTCACACTGGGATTCTCTCTCACACTCAGGTATATTCTGGGATTCTCTCACACACTGGGATTCTCTCTCACATTCTGGGATCATCTGCGTTTCTCTCACACACGGGGATTCTCTCTCACACTCTGGGATCTTCTGGGATATTCTCTAACTCAGGCGATTCTCGCTCACACACTGGGATTCTCACACACTCTGGGATCGTCTGGGATTCTCTCTCACACTGGGATTCTCTCTCGCACTCAGGTATATTCTGGGATTCTCTCACACACTGGGAATCTCTCTCACACTCTGGGATCATCTGGGAATCTCTCAAACACTGGGATTCTCTCAAACACTGGGATTCTCTCACACTCTGCGACCATTTGGGATTCACTCTCACGATGGGATTCTCTCCAACACTCTGGACCCAACTTGGATTTTCTCACACACTGGGATTCTCTCTCACATTCTGGGATCTTCTGGGATTCTCTCAGACACTGGGATTCTCTCCCATACTCTGGGATCATGTGGGATTCTCTCATACACGGGTAGTCTCTCTCACACTCTGGGACCATCTGGGATTCTCTCACACACTGGGATTCTCGCTCATACTCTGGCACCATCTGGGATTGTCTCTCACACTGGGATTCTCTCTCACACTCTGGGATCATCTGGGATTCTCTCACACACTGGGATTCTCTCTCACACTCTGGGATCATCTGGGATTCTCTCTCACACTGGGATTCTCTCTCACACTCTGGGACTATCTGGGATTCTCTCTCACTCTGGGATTCTCTCAAACACTGGGATTCTCTCAAACACTGGGACCATTTGGGATTCACTCTCACGATGGGATTCTCTCTCACACAATTTGGCCCAACTTGGATTCTCTCAGACACTGGGATTCTCTCACACACTGGGACTCTCGCTCATACTTTGGGACCCTCTCTCACACAGGGATTCTCTCTCTCTCTCTGGGATCATCTGGGATGCTCTCTCACACTGGTAGTCTCTCTCACACTCTGGGATCATCTGGGATTCTCTCTCACACTGGGATTCTCTCTCACACTCAGGTATATTCTGGGATTCTCTCACACACTGGGATTCTCTCTCACATTCTGGGATCATCTGCAATTCTCTCTCACACGGGGATTCTCTCTCACACTCTGGGAACATCTGGGATACTCTCTCACTCAGCTGATTCTCGCTCATACTCTGGGACCCTCTGGGATTCTCTCACTGACTGGGATTCTCTCTCACACTCTGGGATCATCTGGGATTCTCTCACAATCTCTGGGATCATCTGGGATTCTCTGAGATTCTCTGATACACTGGGATTCTCTCTCACACTCTGGGATCATCTGGGATTCTCTCTCACAATGGGATTCACTCTCAGACTCGGGGACCATCTGGGATTCTCTCTCACACTGGGATTCTCTCGGACACTCGGGGATCATCTGGGATTCGCTCACACTCTGGGATTCTCTCTCACTCTCTGGGATCATCTGGGATTCCCTCTCACACTGGGATTCTCTCTCACACTCTGGGACCATCTGGGATTCTCTATCACACTGGGATTCTATCACACACTCTGGGATTCTCTCACACACTGGGATTCTCGCTCACACTCTGGGATCATCATAGATTCTCTCTCACACTGGAATTCTCTCACACATCGGGACCATTCTCTCAGACACTGCATTTCTCGTACACACTCTGGGATCATCTGGGATTCTCTCTCTCACTGGGATTGTCTCACACTCTGGGATCATCTGGGATTCTCTCACACACTGGATTTCTCTCTCACACTCTGGGATTCTCTCTTACACTCTGGGACCATCTGGGATTCTCTCTCACACTGGGATTCTCTCAAACACTGGGATTCTCTCACACCTTGCGAGCATTTGGGATTCACTCTCACACTCTGGGCCCAACTTGGATTCTCTCTCACACTCTGGGATCTTCTGGGATTCTCTCAGACACTGGGATTCTCTCTCATACTCTGGGATCATGTGGGATTCTCTCACACACAGGTAGTCTCTCTCACACTCTGGGATCATCTGGGATTATCTCTCACACTCTGGGATCATCTGGGAATCTCTCACACACTGGGCTTCTCTCTCACACTCTGGGACCATCTGGGATTCTCTCTCACTCTGGGATTCTCTCAAACACTGGGATTCTCTCACACTCTGCGACCATTTGGGATTCACTCTCACGATGGGATTCTCTCTCACACAATTTGGCCCAACTTGGATTCTCTCAGACACTGGGATTCTCTCACACAGTGGGACTCTCGCTCATACTTTGGGACCCTCTCTCACACAGGGATTCTCTCTCTCTCTCTGGGATCATCTGGGATGCTCTCTCACACTGGGATTCTCGCTCATACTCTGGGACCTTCTGGGATTCTCTCACACACTGGGATTATTTCTCACACTCTGGGATCATCTGGGATTCTCTCACACACTGGTATTTTCTCTCTCACTCTGGGACCATCTGGGATTCTCTCTCACACTGGGATTCTCTCAAACACTGGGATTCTCTCACACTCTGCGGCATTTGGGATTCACTCTCACGATGGGATTCTCTCTCACACTCTGGTATCATCTGGGATTCTCTCTCACACTGGGATTCTCTCTCACATTCTTTGATCATCTGGGATTATCTCCCTCACTGGGATTCTCTCTCACACTCTGGGATCATCTGGGATTCTCTGACAAACTGGGATTCTCTCTCATACTCTTGAACCATCTGGGATTCTCTGACACACTGGGATTGTCTCTCACTGTCTGGAATCATCTGGGATACTCTCACACACTGGGATTCTCTCTCACATTCTGGAACCATCTGGGATTCTCTCTCACACTCTCGGACCATCTGGGATTCTCTCTCACACTGGGATTCTCGCTCATACTCTGGGACCATCTGGGATTCTCTCACACACTGGGTTTCTCTCTCACACTCGGGGATCATCTTAGATTCTCTCACACACTGGGGTTCTCTCTCACACTCTGGTATCATCTGGGAATCTCTCACACACTGGGATTCTCTCACACACTCTGGGATCATCTGGGAATCTCTCACATACTGGGATTATCTCTCACACTCTGGGATTCCCTCACACACTGGGATTCTCTCACACACTCTGGGATCATCTGGGATTCTCTCACACACTGGGTTTCTCTCACACACTCTGGGACCATCTGGGATTCCCTCACACACTGGGATTCTCTCACACACTCTGGGATCATCTGGGATTCTCTCACACACTGGGTTTCTCTCACACACTCTGGGACCATCTGGGATTCTCTCTCACACTGGTATTCTCTCTCACACTCGGGGATCATCTGGTATTCTCTCTCACTCTCTGGGATCATCTGGGATTCCCTCACACACTGGGATTCTCTCTCACACTCTGGCATCATCTGGGATTCTCTCTCACACGGGGATTCTCCCTCACACTCTGGGATCCTCTCTCACACTGGGATTCTCGCTCATACTCTGGGACCATCTGGGATTCTCTCTCACACTCTGGGATCCTCTCACAATCTCTGGGATCATCTGGGATTCTCTGACACACTGGGGTTCTCTCTCACACTCTGGGACCATCTGGGATTCTCTCTCACACTGGAGTTCTCTGTCACACTCTGGTATCTTCTGGGATTCTCTCACACACTGGGATTCTCTCACACACTCTGGGATCATCCGGGATTCTCTCACACACTGATAGTATCTCTCACAATCTGAGATCATCTGGGATTCTCTCTCACACTGGGATTCTCTCTCACATTCTGGGATCATCTGGGATTCTCTCTCACACGGGGATTCTCCCTCACACTCTGGGATCATCAGGGATACTCTCTCACACTGGGATTCCCTCTCACATTCTGGGATCTTCTGGGATTCTCTCACAATCTCTGGGATCATCTGGGAATCTCTGGGATCATCTGGGATTCTCTGACACACTGGGATTCTCTCTCAGACTCTGGGACCATCTGGGATTCTCTTTCACACTGGGATTCTCTCTCACTCTCCGGGATCACCTGGGATTCTCTCACACACTGGGATTCTCTCTCACACGTGGATTCTCCCTCACACTCTCGGACCATCTGGGATTCTCTCTCACACTGGGATTCTCGCTCATACTCTGGGACCATCTGGGATTCTCTCTCACACTGGGATTCTCTCTCACTCTCCGGGATCACCTGGGGATTCTCTCTCACACGTGGATTCTCCCTCACACTCTGGGATCATCTGGGATTCTATCTCACACTGGGATTCTCGCGCATACTCAGGGACCCTCTGGGATTCTCTCACAGACTGGGATTCTCTCTCACACTCTTCTCTCTCACACTCTGGGATCATCTGGGATTCTCTCTCACAATGGGATTCACTCTCAGACTCGGGGACCATCTGGGATTCTCTCTCACACTGGGATTCTCTGTCACACTCGGGGATCATCTGGGATTCGCTCACACTCTGCAATTCTCCCTCACTCTCTGGGATCATCTGGGATTCTCTATCACACTGGGATTCTATCACACACTCTGGGATCATCTGGGATTCTATCACACACTGGGATTCTCGCTCACACTCTGGGATCATCTGGGATTCTCACTCACACTCTGGGACCATCTGGGATTCTCTCTCACACTGGTATTCTCTCACACACTCTGGGATCATCTTGGATTCTCTCACACACTGGGTTTCTCTCACACACTCTGGGATCATCTGGGATTCTCTCTCACACTGGGATTCTCTCACACACTCTGGGACCATCTGGGATTCTCTCTCACACGGGGATTCTCCCTCACACTCTGGGATCATCTGGGATTCTCTCTCACACTGGGATTCTCGCTCATACTCTGGGACCATCTGGGATTCTCTCACAGACTGGGATTCTCTCTCACACTCTGGGATCATCTGGGATTCTCTCACAATCTCTGGGATCATCTGGGATTCTCTGACACACGGGTTCTCTCTCACACTCTGGGACCATCTGGGATTCTCTCTCACACTGGAGTTCTCTGTCACACTCTGGTATCTTCTGGGATTCTCTCACACACTGGGATTCTCTCTCACACTCTGGGATCATCTGGGATTCTCTCACAATCTCTGGGATCATCTGGGATTCTCTGACACACTGGGATTCTCTCTCACACTCTGGGATCCTCTTACACACTGGGATTCTCTCTCACACTCTGGGATCAAATGGGATTCTCTCACACACTGGGATTCTCTCACACACTCTGGGACCATCTGGGATTCTCTAACACACTGGGATTCTATCACACACTCTGGCATCATCTGGGATTCTCTCTCACACTCTGGGACCATCTGGGATTCTCTCTCACACTGTGATTCCCTCACACTCTCTGGGACACTGTGATTCTCTCACGCACTCTGGGACACGCCCACACACTCTGGGACATTCTGGGATTCTCTCTCACACTCTGGGATTCCCTTACATACACTGGGATACTGCGACCCTCTCTCACACACTTTGGGACACTCTCACACACACTGGGACACAGGAACCCTCTCCCACACACTCTCAGAATCTCTCACACATTCTGGGATTCTCCCTCACACACTCTGGGACAATCTGGAATTCCCTCACACTCCCTGGGATTCTCTCACACACTCTAGGATACTCTCACACACACTGAGACACTGGGACCCTCTCTCACACACATTGAGATTCCCATACACAGACTCTGGGTGCACACTCAGCTGACACTCTGGGATTCCCTCTCACACAGTGAGATTCTCGCATACCCTCTGGGATTCCCTTACACACACTGGGACGCTGCGACGCTCTCTCACACACTCTGGGACACTCTCACACACGCTGGGACACTCTGGAATTCCCTCACACACCCTGGGATTCTTTCACACACTCTATGATACTCCCAATTACACTGGGACACTGGGAACCTCTCCCACACACATTGTGATTCCCATACACACACTCTGGGGACATGCTCAGCTGACACCTCTGGAATTCTCTCACACAGTCGGCACACTCCCGCACTTTCTGTGATTTTCTCTTACACTCGGGGATTCCCTTACACACCATGGGACTCTTGGACTCTCTCAGACACTCTGGGATTCTCTCATACAATCTGGGACTCTCTCACACACACTCTGGGACACTCTGATTCACGTACACACTCTAGGATCCTCTCCCACACACTCTGGGTACACACTCTGGAATTATCTCGCACACTCTGGGATTCCCTTAGTCACCCTGGGACTCCCTTACATACTCTGGGACACTGGGACACTCTCCCGCACACTCTGGGTACACATTCTAGGATTGTCTCTTAAGCTTGGAGATTCTCTCTTACACTTGGGGATTCTCTTACACACTCGGGGAATCCCTTACCCTCCATGAGACTCTGGGACTCTCTCACACACTCTGGGACACTCAGGGATTCACTCACACTCTTGGACAAACTGGGATTCTCTCACACACTCTGGGACCCTCTCCCACACACTCTGGGACCCTCTCCCACACACTCTGGGATTCTCTGGGATTCCCTTATGTAATCTGGGACACTGGGATTTTGCCCACACACTCTCAGATTCCCTTACACACTGGGACACCGGGATCCTCTCTTACAGACTCTGGGACTCTCTCACACACCCTGGGATTCTCTGGGAGGCTCTCACACTCCCTGGGACACTCTGGGACTCTCTCACACTCTGTGATTCCCTTACACACCGTGGGACACTGTGATGCTCTCTCATGTGCTCTTGGTTTCCCTTACACACTCTTGGAAACTATAGGATTCTCTCACACACTCTGGGATTCTCTCTCACACTCTGAGATTCTGTTACACTCTCTGGGACACTGATTCTCTCACGCACTCTAGGATACTCTTATTCTCTCTCACACTCTGGGATTCTCCCACACACTCGGATTCCCTTACACACTCTGGGAAATGATTGTATTCTCTCACACATTGAGACACTCCGGGATTCTGTCACACACTCTGGGACTCTCTCACACACCCTGGGGCACTCTGGCACATTCTCGCACACTCTGGTACATTCTGTGATTCTCTCTTACACTCGGGGATTTCCTTACACACCATGGGACCCCGGGACTCTCCCACACAATATGGGACTCTCTCTCACTCACTGTGGGATTCAGTTACACACTCTGGGACACTGTGATTCTCTCTCACACTCTGGGATTATCGCACACACTCTAGGAAACAATGGGATTCCCTCACACACTGGGACACTCTGGGATTCACTCGCACACACTCTGGGATTCCGTTACACTTTCTGGGACATTGATTCTCATAACGCACTCTGGGATACTTTGGGATTCCCTCACACACTCTGGGATTCTCGCGTACTCTGATTCCCTTACCAACTCTGGGAAACAATGGGTTTCTCTGACACACTGAGACACTCTGGGATTCTTTCACACACTCTAGGATTCCCTTCCACACTGTGGGACACTGGGATCCTCTCACTCTAGGACAGTCTCTCACATTTTGTTTCTCTTACACACTCCAGGACACGCTGAAATTCTCTCACACACCCCAAGACTCTCAGGGATTCCCTTACACACCAGGAGACACTGGGATTCTCTCATACACATTCTGGGATTCTCCCACACACACACCACGGGATTCTCTCACACACACACACACACCACAGGACATTCCCTTACACACTCTGGGACATTCTCGCACACTCTGGGACATTGTGATTCTCTCTTACACTCAGGGATTCCCTTACACACTGTGGGACTCTGGGATTCTCTCACACACAGCCTGGGATTCTCTCACACACACCCCGGGACTCTCTGGCATTCCCTTACACTCTCTGGGATTCTGTTACACACTCTGGCATTCACTCACACACTCCGGGACTCTCTCACACACTCTAGGACTCCCTTAAAAACGCTGGGACAATCTGGGATACTCTGAGACACTCTCGCACACTCTGGAATTCTTCCACAGACTCTGGGAATCGCTAACGCACTCTGGGACTGTCTGGGATTACCTTACGCAATCTGGGACTCTGGGATTGGGGGGGCTACGGTGTTGCACATGGTGGGAGGGGCACGGTGTTACATCAGGTTGGGAGGGGAACAGTGTTGAACGGGGTTGGGGCAGAACGGTGTTGGACGGGGTTGGGGGGATAACGGTGTTGCACGGGGGTGGGGGGAAATTGCCTTGCATGGGGTTTGGGGGACGGGGTTGGGGGCAATGGCGGTGCTTGGGGAAACGGTGTTGCGCGGGGTCAGGGGGTTAAATGGCATTGGAGATGGGTGAGGGGACAGGAGCCCCTTGTAAACAGAGGTACATCCCCCCCAACCCCCTCGAAGCCCCCTGTCAACACTGACACATTAATCCGTTCCTGAAAGTTTGCGTAAACATCACCACAACCGCGACAAAACAGCTTCTCTCAAGCTCCCCCTCACAATTAAAGCTATAGCCCCCTCTACAATTGGGTGAAATGAACAATCCAAATTATACCCTTCCATTCCCTACATCAAAGCAGTGACTCCTCTTCAAGCTGACAATCTGAGTCTCCAATCTCTCTGTTCTAGGAACTCACTGAGTAAATATTAAAGAAATATCAATTATGATCCTGACTGACCACTTTTCAGGGATTCCCCCGCGGGAAAATATGGGTATCTCCTGAATTGTCCCATCTGCTGGAAGTGTTTCGCCATCGAGATCCTCTGATTCTGAGTCCAGAAGCCGGGGTGTGTGGAAGGACAGGACTGTGTGAGCTACTGTACACCACATCTGACTGCGTCAGTCACAAAAATAAATCTCTGGGTTTCAGTCCTTTCATGGTCAGTGAGGATCAGTAATGGACGTCCGATTCCCTGTCTTGGAGAAAACCTTGTTATTTTGCAAGATCAACATTTTAAATTGAATATTCCCATGTACCAGAACTGCCTACAGAGTCAGCGATGAACAACGGACCCTAATTTACACCCAGACATCAATGAGACCCAGAAAGAGTCCTTGCTGTTTCAATAGCGCAATCACAATGTCACAGTCCAGCAATTGAGGGGATTGTTTCTCCCCCAAAAAAACTTTAGCAACACAAACAGAACTATACCATTTAGCACCAGGAGTCTGACTGCAGCTTAATAACATTCCTTGTTCTGATTAAAGGGTTGTGGGTGGCACGGTGGTTAGCACTGCTGTATCACAGCGCCAGAGACCTGGGTTCATTTCCTGCTTCAGGCGACTGACTGTGTGGAGTTTGCACATTCTCCCCGTGTCTGCGTGGGTTTCCTCCGGGTGCTCAGGTTTCCTCCCACAGTCCAAAGATGTGCAGGTCAGATGAATTGGCCGTAGTGTTAGATGTAGGAGAATGGGTCTGGGTGGGTTGCGCTTTGACAGGTTGGTGTGGACTTGTTGGCCCGATGGGCCTGTTTCCACACTGTAAGTAATCTAATCTAATCAAATGCAAAACATGAACTCTGCTTCTCTCTCTCTCTACATCAGCTGCCAGTCTGTTTCAAATTTCCAGCAGCCACAGCATTTGTGTTCATTTTAGTAACATCATCATGAACTTTTCAGAACTCACCCAGTTTCTGCAACATCTTTTGATCCATTTAGTATCGCAAACATTGCAAACTATTCTCTGGAATGGAGTCAGTGAGTCCGTCCTTGAGGTGGAAATGATCACAGATTCCCAGGTGTTTGAGTGAAGTCATTTCTCCTTATCTCAGTCACTCAGGCTGCTCTCCAGTCCTGAGACTGGGACCCATTGTTGGAGATTCCTATCAGAAGGACAGCTGCCAACAGCAACCCTGCCGATCTCTTTGGTCATAATATCCAGTTCAATGAAAACACCTCTTATTCACATGCAGTACTCACCCACTTAGTCCCACTTGGTAAACAACCTCCAGCCCCAGGAATGAGTCAGTGCCCTTTTGTTACAAACACACTGATGGCAGCATGTGCTTCCTTCAGTGAGGAAAACAAAGTTGCCCCCATCTGTTTCTGTCTGTCTGCCTGAGGTTCCAATAAGTGCATTGATGGAAACCACATTGGAAAACCAAACCCCTTTCCAGGTGTTTAAATCACTTCATACAGAATGTACAGACAAAGGAAATCTGCGTTATCGGGAGCATAATCTTATTACTGACAGTCTGTTGCACACAGCAACATGATCCTCTCACAAACACCAGCCATTGTTTTATGTTGAAATTGAAATATGAAGCCAAAAAGGTCATGTAAACAACCTGCTGCTTGTCACTTTAATAAATGAACTTGCTGATAAGGTAATGTTCGAAGTGTTATAAAGTTGAAGGTGTGTGCTAAATCTTTAAGAAGGAGAGAACACTCTTCTGCACTGAGAGCTTACAAGCAGCTGTGTACTGTCTGTGACTGGCCAAAAATCCCAGAGTGTACTGGGAAAACAAACAAATGTAACATTTGGCTGTGAAATATAGACCGGAGTTGGTTGCTGTTTGACAATAATTCAAATTTAACCGATCAGTTTAAATTATATCCCAAGATTCCAAACCCCATCGAGTTTGAATTTATTGTTTTGCCACCATCAAGCCAATGAGATGATCTGATGGGGGCGTATAAAATGTGGACATTTTAATAATTGGTCAGAGAGTAACTGCTGTCTGGGAGAGTTAATATCTTGCTCGCCAAGAAATTAGGAAAGTCTCTCAATCAAAGGGTACCTTTTCATATGAAACATACTCAGAGTAAAAGAGGAGAACGACGATCCAGGGAGATCCTCCGCCAGTAGCAGAAAGACACAATTAACGAGTCATTGTGTGGGTTTGAAATTAAATTGATGTAATTTTAATAAGTGTCTGATTGAAATAACATATAGTTATGGAGCTGGAGGCAGTTAATAAGCAGTGAAGAGAAAGGGGGGAGCTTAGATTTATGAATAGTTGTTTAATATTCACTTTTCAAGTTAAAAATAAATTAATGCTATTCTCTTTAAATAGTGGAATTTGAGAGTTCTCGGTCACTCAGACTTTAACAGATTACATGGTGAGGTGAACTTTTCTGGGTGTTTGGTTTAATTAACAGAGGGGTTCACCGTCATGTTGTAACAAAAGAAACACAACAAAGAACAGTACAGCACAGGAACAGGCCCTTCAGCCCATAATGTTGTGCTGAATGTGACATCAAATTAAACTCATCCTTTCTGCCTATCTTTGTTCCATGTCCTTGCATATTCACATGCTTACCCAAAAACCCCTGAAACACCCCTCTCACATCTGCCTCCTCCACCATCCCTGGCAGCATGTTCCAGATTCCGACCACACTCTGTGGAAAACATATTACCCCTCACATCTCCTTTGAGCTCTCCCCCTCTCACCTTAAACGCACATTCTCTAGTAAAGATATTTCAACTCTGGGTAAAACATTTTGACCGTCAACCCTGTGCATCCCATGACGCTGTGCTGACTGTCCCTAATTAGGTCACTCTTTACCAAAGGCGCATCAATCCTATCCGTAAGAATTCTGTCCAAAGCTTCCCAACCTCTGAGGTGAGACTCACCGGGGTATAGTTTCCTGGATTGTCTCTATTTCCCTTCTTGAAGAGAGGAAAACCATAAGCTACTCACCAGTCCTCTGTGACCTTTCCAGTGGCTAGCAAGGATTCAAAAATCTTGGCCAAGACCCCAGCAATCTCCTGTCTTGCCTTTCTCAATAACCTGGGGTAGCTACCATCGGGCCCTCGGGATTAATCCACTTTAATGCTCTTCACGAAATCCAATGCTTTTTTCTCGACGTCAAAAATGCCTGAGTACATTAGCATGCTCCACACAAATCTCACTATCCTCTATATCCTTTCCCTGGGTGAATGCCGATGCAAAGTAATTAAGTAGGATCTCGTCCACTTCCACTGACTTCAACACAAGTTCCTTCCTTTAGTCTTGCCTGGCCCGACCTTCTTCCTCGTGATGTGGAAGCTGTGGAAAGGGTTCAGAGGAGATTTACTGGGATATGGCCTGGTATAAAAGGAAGGTCTTCCAAGGAAAGGCTGAGGGAATGGAAGCTGGTTTAGTTGGAGAGAAGGAGGTTGAGAGGTGACATAATTGCCTGCACCAGTAGTAGAATCGCCAACGCAAAGGCCATTTAAATGGTCATTGGACATACATATGGGTAATATTGGAAGGGTGTAGGTTAGATAGGCATCAGATTTTTTTCACAGGTCGGTGCAACATTGAGGGACAAAAGGCCTGCACTGCGCAGTAACGATCCATGTTCATATCCTCTTGTGGGTAATTATCTCCAGAACGATTGGGATTCACTTGAACCTTACTTGCGTAGGGCATAGCCCCTCCTTGCTCTGCTCATTCCCTGTTCAAGTTCCTTCCAGCTTTTGTTTTTTTTTCTACATTCCTCACATGCCATGTCCAAATCTAGCTTCCCAAACTTTGCATAGGCTTGTTTTTTTCCCCTTTTGACTAAATTCCCAGCCTCCTTCGTTATCCAACGGACCCTTACATTGCTAGTCTTATCCCTCCTCCCTCCTGGAACATGCTGGTCGTGAACTCTAATCAGCAGGCCTTTAACTAACTCCCACGTGCCCAATGTGGCATTGTCTAATGACAGCTCCTCCCTATTAACACTCCCTAGCTCTTGCCTAATACTGACATAATTTGCAATCCCACAATTTAGAAACGTCCCATTTATTCGTAGCTGCCTTAAAAAACTTAATTTGTGATCACTGTTTCCAAAATGGTCTTCCACTGAAAGGTCAGTCACCTGGCCAGGCTCATTCAGCAATATAAGGTCCACTATGGTCCCTCCTCCTCCTTTACATTACTATTTCAAGAAACCCTCTTGGATACACTTAACAAACTCTGCACCGTCTCAGCCTCTTGCTCTAAAGTAGTGCCAGCAAATGGTGGGGAATTTAAAGTCACTTTGAGAACTCTGTTGTTATTGCCTCTTCCCATAATCTGCCGAGATATTTGTACCTCGAGGTATCGTTGGCAGATTGAGAGTCCTTTAGTATAATCCCAGTAACTGCATCCTTCTTATCCACGTTGCCTCAGTGGGCGAGCTCCTCCAGTATGTCCTGAGTGCAGGCGTAACATTCCCCCGATTGGTGATGCAACTTCTCCACCTCTTTTACCCTCCTCTCCATCTCGTCTGAAACAATGAAACCCTGGAATATTGAGCAGCCAGTCCTGTCCTTCTCCAAACCAAATCTCTGGAATGGCCACAATATCGGATCTGAGCTTAACTACCTTAGCTATGTTGCGCCTTGTGTTGAAAGTAGCACTGCCCTACTGCAGTGGTTCCCAGGACCTTGTCATTCTAGGTTAATCCCTTCCCTTGTAGCAGGAGCGAGCCTCCCTGTGAAGATATCAGTTCCCCTTGAGTTCAGGTCACCCCTGCTCCAGAAGATGTTCCAATGATTCAAGATCCTGTAACCTTGCCCCTGTACCAGCTCTTCAGCCATACATTCATCTCTGCTATCTTTCAATTCCTTGTCTCACAAGCACATGGGACTGGTGGTAACGCAGTGATTATGACCCTCAAGGTCCTGCTTTTCAGTCATTCCCTACTTCCATTGCTTACTCGTCAGGAGCTCATCCCTCTTTCTACCCGTGTCGTTGGTAGCAATGTGCACCATGACCTCTGGCCTCCCATTCTCCCAATTCAGAATTTCAAGCAAATGCTCAGAGATGTCCTTGACGCAGGCACCAGGGAAACAACCCCCCCATCCTGGAGTCTCGGACGCAGCCACAGTAACACCTGTCTCTGCCCCCAACTAGTGGCTCTCCTCCCATTTTCGCTCCCTTGGACTTTGCCCGACCTTGTTCTACAGCAGAGTCAGTTATAGAGACTGAGTCCTCCAGCACTGAGACAGGCCCTAGGGGCCAGACTGATCCCTGGCAACCATAATGTCCATCCATGGCAACCTCATTTCCCACCCCACGCCCATATCCTTCTAATCCTTTCCTATCCATGTATTTGTTCTAATGCTTTTTAAATGTTGTTAATGTTCCTGCCTCAGCCACTTCCACTGACAGCTCATTCCGTATGCGTATCAGCATCTGTGTAAAAAAGTTGCTGCTAACGTTCCCTTTTATTCTTTCCCCTCTAACCTGAAACTGATGCCCTCTAGTCCTCGATTCTTCAACCCTGGGAAAAAGACTGAATACATTCACCCTATCCATGCCTCTCATGATCATATATGTTTCTAGAAGATCTCCCTTATGTCTCCTATGCTCTGAAGAAAAATGTCCCAGCTTATCCAACCTCTCCCAATAACTCAGGCCATTGAGTTGTGGTGTTATAGACCTGGCTATCGCTGTGCTACTCCCCTGAGAAGCTATCCCCAACAATACACCAACTCTCCCTCCTTAAACATCCCGTATCCAACCCCATCTTGTCCTCTGCACGATCCTCAGTGGGTCCTGCTGATGCTCCAACCCAACCACGTGGACACCCACCTACCTAATGGAACCTGGCCGTTTGGACAGGACAAGATCATGGGTGTATTTAAACGCAATGAATTCAAATCTGAAATTACATTTGGACTGAATGTAATGTAGAGAGCGTGAAATAGAGGTGGATGACCTACGTGACTTGCTGTAAGGATACTGACAGTAGAATCTGAGGTGATCATGAGGATATGGAGGTAGAATGTAGGAGACAAGCTGGGACTGTATTGGAGTAGTTACGGTGAGAGGGGACAAATGCTGGATGGAGGGTTTCAGCAGCTGATGGACTGATGCTGAAGTGAGCCATCGGAAACTGAGCAAGTGGCCACCATCTAATAGGACAGAGAAACTGATCCATCAGCCTGAAACTGACTGACCACGTGGCTGTCAGTGACTCCAACACAAGTGAATGGAAACATTGCTCAGAGCCTGTTTCTGGAACATGCAACACAACCAGGAAATGGAAAGTGAATAATTAGCTGAAATCAAGGCCATTACTCTGTTAAAGTCAAAAGTCATTCAATGTTCAGTCACTGAATATTCTAATCTGCAGAAAGGAATCTCCCAGATTCACAGCAGAAGGAGAAAACAAGCTTGGCAGAGACAGAATGAAGCCACCGCCTGCATCAAAACAGCTCAGAACAAAGAGGCTGAATTCGCAACGAACTGACAAGCAATCCAGATACTTTTAGAGTTACAGATCGAGTTCAGAATTATTCAGGAAACAGACTTACCATAAACACTGGTCAGTGGTGTGTGCAGGAAATCCATGAACTAGCTTTGTGATGTGCCGTTTCTTCGTTGAGAAATGATTCTTTGTTTTTGCTAGGAAGAGCGGGTGTGTAGTTCACTGATCACTAGATTTACAAAGGAAACCTGATCAAGGCCTCCCAGGTCAATTACACTGTTAGTGACAGCCCATCGCACACACCAACAACAGCCTGTTACACAGAGAACAGAACAGGTTCGAGTTTAACAGAGACATTCTCACAATGAGCATCTGCTGCTTTAATAAAAATGTTACCTGTTTGAAGAAAAGGAACATATCGCCAATATAGTGAGACTTTTAAACTGCCCAATGTAACTGCGGAGTTTTTTTTAACCAATTCAGTGATCACTGTTTCTATGTATTTTGAAGCTACTTTGAGCAGGGTATGTATCGTGGCTCGGTGTGGACTTGCTGGACCAAGGGTCTGTTTCCACACTGGAGGGATTCTATTCAATACAATTGTCAACTTGTCCCACAGCAGGATGGGTAAGGCCCGAGGGGACTCATAACCGGGCAGGGGTTGTGTCCCACAGCAGGATGGGTAAGGCCCGAGGGGACTCATAACCGGGCAGGGGTTGTGTCCCACAGCAGGATGGGTAAGGCCCGAAGGACGTCTGTACCGGGGATGGTCTGCTTCCACAGCAGGATGGGTAAGACCTGAGGGGAGCCTGTACTGCGGAGGCATTTTGGCCCATGGCAGGATGGGTAAGGCCTGGGGGGTGTCTGTATTGGGGATGGGTTGTGTCCAACAGCAGGATGGATGAGGCATGACAGGAGTCTGTATCCAGGAGGGGTCGTGTCCCACGGCAGAATGTGTAAGACCGGAGAGCAGACTGTACCAGGGAAGGGATGTGTCCCAGAGCAGGATGGGTAAGGCCCGCCGAGAGTCTGTACCCAAGTGAGGTTTTGTGTCTCAGCAGGATGGGTGAGGCCTGAGGGTAGTCTGTAACAGGGAGGGGATGTGTCCCACAGCAGGATGGGTAAGGCCTGAGGGTAGTCTGTAACAGGGAGGGGACGTGTCCCACAGCAGGATGGGTGAGGCCTGAGGGTAGTCTGTAACGGGAAGGGGATGTGTCCCACAGCAGGATGGGTAAGGCCTGAGGGTAGTCTGTAACAGGGAGGGGACGTGTCCCACAGCAGGATGGGTGAGGCCTGAGGGTAGTCTGTAACGGGGAGGGGACGTGTCCCACAGCAGGATGGGTGAGGCCTGAGGGTAGTCTGTAACGGGGAGGGGACGTGTCCCACAGCAGGATGGGTGAGGCCTGAGGGTAGTCTGTAACAGGGAGGGGACGTGTCCCACAGCAGGATGGGTAAGGCTCAAGGGGAGACGGTACCAGGGAGGAGTTCAGTCCCACAGCAAGATGGGTAAGGCCCGAGGGGTTTCTGTACCAGGTGGGGGTTGTGTCCCACAGCAGGATGGGTAAGGCCCGAGGGGTTTCTGTACCGTGGAGCTGATGTGTCCCACAGCAGGATGGGTAAGGCCTGAGGTGAGTCTGTACCAGAGAGGGGACGTGTCCCACAGCAGAATGGGTAAGGCTCAAGGGGAGACGGTACCAGGGAGGAGTTCGGTCCCACAGCAAGATGGGTAAGGCCCTCGGGGAGTCTGTACAGGCGTGGGGCTGTGTCCCACAGCAGAATGAGTAAGGTCGGAGGTGAGTCTGCAACGGGGAGGGGTTGTGTCACACAGCAGGATGGGGAAGGCTCGAGGGGACTCTGTACCCGTGTGGTTGTGTCCCTCAGCAGGATGGGTAAGACCCAAAGGTCTTCTGTACCGGGAAGGGGTTGTGTCCCACAGCAGGGTGGATAAGGCCCGAAAGAGTCAGTACTGGAGCGGGATTATCTCCTACAGCAGGATGGGTCAGGCCCGAGGGGTGTCTGCACCATGGAGGGGTTGTGTCCAATAGCAGGATGGGTAAGGCATGACGTGGGTCTGTATCCGGGAGGGGTTGTGTCCCATGTCAGAATGTGTAAGGCTGGAGAGAAGACTGCATCAGGGAGGGGATGTGTCCCACAGATAGATGGGTAAGGCCCGAGGGGACTCTGTACCAGGGAGGGGTTGTGTCCTACAGCAGAATGGGTACTGCCCGAGAGGAGTCTATACCAGGAACGGATTGTGTCCCACAGCAGGATGGGTAAGGCCCAAGGTGAGTCTGTACCCAAATGGGGTATTGTCACTCAGCAGGACGTGTGAGGCCTGAGGGTAGTCTGTACTGGGTAGGGGTTGTGTCCCACAGCAGGAGGGGTAAGACCCCAGGGGAGTCTGTATAGGAGTGGGGTTGTGTCCCAGAGCAGAATGGATAAGGCCCAAGGGGAGTCTGTACAGGAGTGGCGATGTGTCCCACAACAGAATGAGTAAGGCCCAAGGGGACTCTGTACCCGATTGGTTGTGTCCCTCAGCAGGATGGGTAAGTCCCAAAGGTCTTCTGTACCGGGAAGGGTCTGCTTCACAGAGCAGGGTGGGTAAGGCCTAAGGGGAGCCTGTACCAGGAAGGGGTGGTGTCCCACAGCAGGGTGGGTAAGGGCTGGGGGGGTATCTGTACCGGGGAGGGGTTGTGTCCCACAGCAGGATGGGTCAGACCCATCGAGAGTCTGCGCAGGAGTGGGATTGTGTCCCACGGCAGGATGGGTGAGGCCTGAGGGTCGTCTGTATCGGGTAGGGGTTGTGTTCCACAGCAGGATGGGTAAGGCTCAAGGGGAGACGGTACCAGGAATAAGTTCAGTTCCACAGCAAGATGGGTAAGGCCCGTGGGGATTCTGTACCGGCTAGGGGTTGTGTCCCAAAACAGGAGGGGTAAGACCACAGGGGAGTCTGTACCGGGGAAGGATTGTGTCCCACAGCAGGATGGATAAGGCCCAAGGTGAGTCTGTACCGGGGAAGGGATGTTTCCCATAGCAGGATGTGTAAGGCCCGAGGGGAGTCTGTACTGGGGAGGGGATGTGTCCCACAGTAGGATGGATAAGGCCCGAGGTGAGGCTGTACCGGGGAGGGGATGTGTCCCACAGTAGGATGGGTAAGGCCTTAGGGGAGTCTGTACAAGAGAGGGGCTGTGTCCCACAGCAGGATGGGTCAGGCCCGAGGGGAGTCTGTACCAGGGACGGGATGTGTCAACAGCAAGATGGGTAAGACCCGAGGGGCATTTGTAACGGTAAGGGATTGTGGACCTACTGCAGAATGGTTAAGGCCTAACGGCAGTCTGTACCGGGGAGGGGTTGTGTCCCACTTCAGGATGATTAAAGCCCGAATGAGTCAGTACTGGAGCGAGATTATTTCCCACAGCAGGATGGGTCAGGCCCGAGGGTAGTCTGCACCAGGGAGGGGTTGCGTCCCACAGCAGGATGGATAAGGCCTGCAGAGTGATCCAGAGCAAGGACCTAAAGAGAGATCTGAGGGGTATCATTTTCCACAGAGGACGGTTCATATACGGAACGGACTGCCAGGGGCACATTGGATTAAAGAACAATTACAACATGGAAAAGTCATTTGGGCAGGAACATGGAGAGGAGAAGGTTTGAAGGGCCATGGGCCAAACGCAGGGAAATGCAGCTCATTCAGTACAGGAAACCTGGTCAGCGTTGATGAGTTCGGCCAGAGAGTCATGCAGCACAGAAACAGACCCTAAGTCTTGGGCTATTGGGGGAGTGGACTATCGTGACAAGGCATGTTGTCGAGACTGAAGTAAGTTAGGAGAGCTATGGATGGTATTCTGGACTGGAGCAGGGTTCAAACATGTTAAGAATTTGGTGAGAGGGGAGGAAAGTAAAGAGATAGGAACTGTTTTTAGCGTTAGAATGATTGAAGACACTGATCCACAAAACAAGTCATAGATACAGTTTGGGAGAGGGAACACAGAACAGAACATTCTTAGATGGCATTCCCACCCTCTCGTGGGAGGTCTGCTTTCCCCTCTGTTGTACTGATGCTCACTAAGACAGCACAGGCTGCTTAATAACTGTGACACTCCCGATGTTGCCTTTGTACAACAAACCTACAGCAAAGGCAGTGACTGAACCTGGGGTGTGTCTGTACTGAACTCCCCCTCCAGCACTATAGCTATGTCATGTCCTGTTAGCTGATGTTTGGAGCCCTCTCATTGCTCTCTGCTCTGTGCACTGTGAGTGATCTTACCCACTGCAGGATATATTGAAGGCTCCGATCTCCCTGCCCTTTGTCTCTCTGGCTGACAAACCATCTTCAATGAGGTGATGAATGAGACACCCAGCAGCTGGGAATTCTATTAGGTCAGGACCTTCCTGAGTACCTACAGACAGATAGACAGAATGGGAAATTAGACTGATGCACTGAGGGCTACATATGTCAAATGGCACTGAGTCCCACAGAAATTTGGAACATCCCAGTCTCCATCGTCTCTCTAGAGTGGAGAATTCTGTTTGCTCAGGATCTGGAGTAGCTGCAAGAGCGAGGGACACTGTCAGAGGCAACAATTAGACCCACACAGTGAGGGATACCACATGGAGTTACTGAGTGATATCACCAGAGTGCAAGATCAAACAATTGTGCAGGAAGAAAGGGTTTTGATTCATATTGCATTGGGATGCACAACCTATGAGCAGGTGAATGATAGCCTAGTGGCATTATGTGAGACAATTTATCCAGAAACTCAGCAAATGTGCTCTGAACACAGGTTCAAATCCCATCATTGCAAATGATTGAATGTGAATTAAATGCTTCAAAAAATATGTAATTAAAAACCTATAAGTGAGTGTTAAACAATTGCTGATGTTAAGAAAAATCTACCTGGATCATTCATGTCTTTAGTGAAGTAATCTAAGGTAGGTCCTTCCTCCGATTGTCCGAGACCCCGATAGCCCCGCCCTCCTGCACATTGACCTTCTCAAGATGGCGGCTCCGAGGCCCGCGTTCCCTCTTCCCTCAAATAAATGGCGGCCCTGACCCTGGGCCGCTTTCCCGACAGAGACCACCATCTCCTTATCCGGGCCTGGAGGGAGCGTATTCGGATTGTTTTCACCTATGTCCGCGTCTTGTGAATTCTCTCCGCTTCTTTCTCCCAATGAGGCTCCCCCAGTCCGCTCTCTGAAGCCGATCGTAGCCACACTCGGAGAAAGCTGCTCCATGTCTCGCCGTGTCCTGGTTATTGTGACACTGCGCATGCGCTTCATAGAAACCAAACTGCGCGTGCATCTGAGATCATCAGTGAGTTTATAGAGAATATTCATAACTGCACAGAGTCACGGGAGAAATATTAGACATTAACAATTACTCTGTCGAGTTACAGTAATAGATAGGTCTAGCATGTAAATAGATTGTTCGGTCCAATTAAACCATACCGGCCAGGTATGTAAATTACCAATCGTTCCGGGAGTTTGAAAATAAGTTTGTTTCTCGAGTTGTGTAAATCGATTGGAAATATGTACTTTGTCAGATTTACATTTTGACTATTTCTAAAAATCTCACATTGTTTTATGAGAGAAGTCCAATGCTCCACTATGTCGTGAGAATGATCAATCCTGCAAAACAGTTTGCTTTCTGACCAATCCTGAAGCATTCACTCCCGAGAATGCTTTGGCCCCGCTCCTCACTCACCCTAGTTGGAGGACCAGACGCTGCTCGGTCCTCCAGGTCCGCCCCTTCCTCCCAATTGCAGAGTTGATTCAGGCGCGACTCAGCAGCTAAGCACCAGAAATATTCAGGGACGAGGGGAGTTGGAGTTGATGCCTTATGATGCGGTGAAAATATCCCGACACTTGGACCGAGAGGCCTGGGTTCAATTCACAGCTTGTGCAGGTGTGTATAAAAACAACTTTGAACAAGTTCATGAGGAAAAACAAGGGAAGTCAGGAACAGAGTAAAACAATCGAAAATGCATACAATGTGGTGGGGCTCTCAATACTCAGATGATTTTAATCTATACCAAGTGTTTCAGGGTCCCAGTGCAGTCTGTGCCACTCCTCCTTGTGCACAGCCAGATATCACGATTGTGGGGCAAAGTGTTGTGGTGGGATAATCCCTCGGTTTTGAAGTTGAAAATAGGTGAGGAGGAGTAGGGTTTTGTATGGAGTTACTTGTTCCCCTCCTGTTGCAGCATCTTATTATTGCCCTTGTCCATGTCTTGTAGAGATCAGTATCATTTCGAAAGCCCATAATACAAGATCCGTCACTCTGTTTAAGACAGCAGAAATCTCTTGTAGCAGTGTAGTCATGACATGCATGGACCTGTTGCAATGCTTCAAACTCCATGAGACAGACATACTCTCTATGATTGACTGAGTTTGGAACTTCCTCTGTCGTTAAGACTTTATGCACTGCCTGCGCTCCTCCATTTCCCCTTTGCACATTCCCTTTCCAACCCAACCCACCTGCATCCTCCACAATTGGAGCTGTCAAGGGCAGAAGTCTGTGGAAGAGCGTCCCTAACCTTCTCTATCCTCCTTTTTAAGATGTATTTTAAAATCATTCTCTTTAATCAATGTTTTGATCATTCATAAAGCACCTGAGAAGATTTGCCATTGTGAAAGTTCCATACAATGTAAGTAGTTGTTGTTATTGCCACACATTAGGAGAAACAGGAATGATATATTCGAAATTCTAACAAGAAAGTCACTGATAGGTGTAGTGTGTAGGCCACCAAATAATTACATCACATTGGGATGGGCAATAAACAAAGAAATAACTAATGCCTATAATAATCGTACGGCTATTATCATGGGTGATTTTAATCTACATGTAGATTGGTCAAACCAGCACAGTCAGAGCAGTCTTGAGGAGTTCATTACGCGTATTCATGATTGTATTTTTTAACCAGTATGAAATGGAACTGACAAGGGAGCAAGCTATCCAAGATCTGGCCCCTGTGCAAAGAGACTGGAATAATTAATGACCTCAGAGTTAGGAATCCTCTTGGAAGAAGTGATCACTGTATGGTTAAATTACAATACATATGGAGAGAGTGAAGATAAAATCTAATAACTGAGTCTTGTGCTTGAACACGGGGAACTATAACAGAATGAGAGAGAATCTGGCTGAAGTAGACTGGAAACAAAAACTTTATGGTGGGAAGTTGATGAGCAGTGGAAGATTTTCAAAGACATTTTACAAAATGCTCAGCAAAGATATATTCCAGTGAGAAGGAAGGACTGTAAGAAAAGGCACACTCAGCGATGGGTATCTAAGGAAAGTGATCAAATTGAAAGATAAGGCATGCAAAGTGGCCAAAAAACAGCATGAAACTAGAACTTGGAAAACCTTTAAAAGATCAACTGAAAGCCACAAAAGAGCTATGAAGAAAAGTAAGATAGAACGTGAGAAAAGTAAACTAGCACAGACTGTAAAGACAGATAGCAAAAGTCTATATCTATATATATTATATGAGAAAAGAATGGCTAAAGTAAATGTTGGTCCTTTGGAAAATGAGAAGAAGCATTTAGATATGGAATATCACAGTGGAGGATACTAATATCTTTCCAGTAACTAGCAAAGAGACAATGCTAGGTGAGGAGTTGGAAACTCATTATTATGGAACAGCTAGTTTTAGACTGTTTGGAGGTAATTGAGCTAATGATAGAAAAGTCTCCTGACCTTGATGGAATTCATCCTAGGGTACTAAAAGAGATGTCAGGAGAAACAGCAAATGCTCTGGCAGTAATTTTCCTAAATTCATTGGACTCTGTGGCAGTCCCAGCAGATTGGAAAACAGCAAAAGTGATACCACTGTTTTAAAAAGGAGATGGACAAAAAGTGGGGAATTATATACCAGTTGGTTTATTCTCTGTAGTGGGAAAGATGCTTGGATCTATTATCAAGGAAGAAATAGCAGGGAATCTCGATAGAAATTGTCCCATTGGACAGAAAGAGCATGGGTTCATGAAGGGCAGGTTATGCTTGACAAATCTTTTGGAATTCTATGAAGACATTTCGAGAAAGGTGGACAACGGGGAACCAGTAGATGCAGCATACTTGGTTTTCCAAAAATCCATCAACAAGCTGCTGCGCAAGAGGCTGTTGCATAATATAAGGGTGCATGGCATTAGGGGAAAAGTATTAACATGGATAGAAGATTGCTTGACTAATAGGAAGCAAAGTGTGGGGATAAATGAGTATTATTGTGGCTGGCAATCATTGACAAGTAGTGTGCCTCAGGGATCGGTGTTGGGACTGCAATTATTTACAATTGATACAGATGATTTGGAGTTGGGGACCACATGTAGGGTGTCAAAGTTTGCATGTGACACTAAGATGGTTAGCGGAACAAAGTGTGCGGAGGACTGTGAAAATTTGCAGAGGAACATAGATACATTGAGTGAGTGGATAACGGTCTGTCAAATGAAATAGAATGTTTGTAAACATTACGTTATACTTTTTGGTTGGAGTAACATTAAACAAAACTTGAATGTTGAAAAGTTGCATCATTTGCTATACAGAGGCACCTGGGTATCCTTCTGCATGAAGGTTGGTCACCAGGTACAACAATCAATTCAGAAAGCAAATGAAATTTTGTCCTCCATTGCTAAAGGGGTTGTGTTAAAAGCAGAGGTTATGTTCCAGCTGTATTTGGATGCTGGTGAGGCCACACCTGGAGTACTCCATGTAGTTTTTGTCTCCTTGCTTGAGAAAGGATGTACTGGCACGAGAGGTGCAGAGGAGGTTAACTAGGTTGACTCCAGAGTTGAGGGGGTTGGCTTAAGAGAGACTGAGTAGATTGGGATTATATTAATTGGAATTCAGAAGAATTGAAACATATAAAATAATGAATGGAATGGATAAAATGGAAGTATCGAGTTGTTAGGACAAGAGGGCATCACCACAAGACTAGAGGCAGCAAAATTAAGACTGAATTGAGAAGCAACTTCTTGACCTCTATGGAATTCATTGCCCAGGGAAGTAGTTGATGCTAGTTCAGTAAACGCTTTTAAACTAAGTTAGATTTTAATAAAAGAAATAATTAATTAAGGGGCACGGTGAGAATGTGGGTAAACATTTCTGCATCCAAGAAATGATCATCCATCATGTTATTGATTGGTAGTGCAGGCTCGAAGGGCAGGATGGTCTTCTCCTGTACCTAGTTCTTATGTTATACATTTCCTCCCTCACTCGTGACTTGGAGGTGTTGGTGTTGGATTGGGATGGACAGAAGTAAAATTCACAGAACACCAGCATAATGGTCAACAGATTTATTTGGAAGCACTAGCTTTGTTGTTTCTTCATCAGGTGGTTTTGAGATGATGTCGTGTCATTTTTAGCTTTTGTCCCTCACTCTTGTAACTTAAGAACAGCAAAAGCCTCAAAGCAGTGCGCATGCTCCAGACAAAAATGGGCCCCGGGGATTGATGTCAGCGGCGGACCAATGGAAAGGCAGGGACAGAGCTGGAGGACCTGGCCGGGCAGTTGGTCCTCCGACCAATCGGAATGAACGAGGGGTGGAACTAGACTATACCACGTGATCACCCTCGCGGTCGGTGTGGGATGTGCGGGCGGAGGGCTGTCGGTAAGGAAAGAAATAAGCAGCAGAAAGCGGGAGGGAAATGGTGTTGGTCTGAGCTGAGAGGTTTTACAAACATTTGGTGCACATCAAAAAACACAAATTTGAAACTTAATCTCGTTTTTGTAGTAAACGGGAAAAGCCTCTTCGAGTGATCGGTCCGAGTCAGCGCCGCCATCTTTATTCGGGGCAACGATTCACTGGACACGTGCGGCCGCCATCTTTGTAGGGGTCAAAGTTCAGAGGGGTGTATGTGCAGCTCTCCCTGACAGAGAGTCATAGGGCAGGATTTACACAGAGCACATTCATACCCAGGGAAATGGATTTTTGTTTTTCTCTGGATTTGTTTTGTCATGCATTGTGGGCGGCACGTTGGCACAGTGCTTAGCACTGTGTGGAGTTTGCACATTCTCCCCGTGTCTGTGGGTTTCCTCCGGGTGCTCTGGTTTCCTCCCACAATCCAAAGATGTGCGGGTTAGGTGAATTGGCCATGCTAAATTGCCCGTAGTGTTAGGTAAGGGGTAAATGTAGGGGTATGGGTGGGTTGCGCTTCGGCGGGTCGGTGTGGACTTGTTGGGCCGAAGGGCCTGTTTCCACACTGTAAGTAATCTAATCATTTAAATGATTTGGATGTGAATAGAGGCAGTACATTTAGTAAGTTTGTAGGTGACACCAAAATTGTTGATATTGTGGACAGTGACAAAGGTTATCTCAGAATATAGTGGGATATTGATCAGATGGGCCAATGGGCTGGGGAGTGGCAGACAGGGTTTAATTTAGATAAATGTGAGGTGCTGCATTTCAGAGCAAGACTCACACACTGAATTGTAAGGTCTTGGAGAGTCTTGCGGAACAAAGAGACCTTGGAATGCAGGTTCACAGTTCCTTGAAAGTAGAGTCACAGGTAGATAGGATAGTGAAGAAGGCATTTGGTATGCTTCCCTTTATTGGTCAGAGCATTGAGTAAAGGAGCTGGACGGGGCATTGGTTAGGCCACTTTTGGAATATTGTGTGCAATTCTGGGGAAGGAGGCACATAAACTTGAAAGGTTTGAGAATTATTTTTCAAGGATGTTACCAGGGTTGGAGGATTTGAGTTGCAGGGAGAGGCATAATAGGCTCTGGCCATTTTCCTTGGATTGTCATAAGCAGCGGTGTGATGTTAAGGAGGTTTCTTAAATCATGAGGGACATGGATAGCGTATAAAGACAAGGTGTTTACCCTGCGGTGGTGGAGCCCAGAACTAGAGGATATAGGTTTAGGGTGTGAGGGGAAAATTCAACAGGAGCCTAAAGGGCAACAAAGATTGTAACATTTCAAAGGCATTTGAATAGGAAGGGTTCAGAGGGATGTCGGCCAAGTGCTGGCAAATGGGAATAGATAACGTTAGAATATCTGGTTGGCATAGACAGGTTGGACTGAAGAGTCTGTTTCGGTGCTAGACATCTCTGACTGTGGGATCAGAAAAGTGAACACAGCTCGGATTCATCTCTGAGCTCCTTGATGTCCACTTGTTCACTATCTAGCTTCCTCAGTGTCTCGTGTGTATTTTTGCTCTGTGTAGTATTTTACTATTACGTTCACAGAACTTTTTGTAAATGAATTGTCCACTGCTGCCCAGCTCCTGATCATATGCTTAGTTATCAGGTTTTTCTTTTCTACAATATCTTTGACAGTCAAGAGTTCTTTTTTACCAATAAGTGAGTGGACTTTCCTTCCATTTCTGACGATCAAATTCTGCACCATTTTCATTCCCTATAATTCATATTGCACTCCCGGAAACATGATGTGTATTTCTCCTTCCACAGATACTAGTGATCAAGGCCAAAGCCCTGTTGCCTGTTGAGAAGGTGATGTTTGACTTCCTTGTACTGCTGCAGTTGGTGTGGTGAAGGTGCTCCCACAACGTGGTTGGGTAGAAGACATTACAGGTTATTCACTCAGCGATAGTGAAGAGTAGAATATATCTGTACAAATCAACACGTTTTTAATTTCACAAAAATATTGGGAACCTTTGACATCAGGCCACAGCTGGAGAATATTTTGTCCGGTGACCAAAACCTTTGCGAAATAAGCAATTTTTCAGAAATGACTTAAAGGAAGAAAGCAGATCTTAGAGGGTAGGAATTCCAGACCGTATTGCCTTGGAATCTATAGAAACAGTCACCCAGCTGAACTCAAAAATAAACACATCATTGGGAGTCTAAACTAAAATGAATTATTGAGATGTGAAAGGATATCTGGTGCATGGAGATAGGAATGATTACAGCCAGGAATTAAATCAAGGGTGTGAAAGTAAATTGTTGTTGCTTATAATTGGGAGCCTTTTGATGGATCAGCAAGTTCTGGTACAAGTGAACACTTGGGCGGTAGAGTTTTCAATATTCTGGAGATTATAGGGAGGGTGAATGTGGGATGCTGGCCAGGAGTGGGTTTACATAATGAAATCTAGAGTTAACAAAATAAATGAATGAGAGTTTCAGTAAGTGAGCTGAGACTGCGGTGAGGTCAGGTGATATCACTGAAGTCAAAATAGTGGTCTTGTAGTGGGACTGGGCTACCGCCCTCGCCTCCCCTCTGGAATTCATCTGTTTGTCAGTTTGTGAATCAAGTCTGTAATAAGATCAGGAACTGAGTGGCCCTGGCAGAACCCAAACTGGGTGTCACAGAAGGTTATTGCTGAGCAGCTGCGTGACAGCACTGTTGATGACACCTTCCATCACTTCACTGCTGAGCGAGTGTCGACTGATGGAACGAAATTGGCTGACATAGCTCTGTCCTGTGTTTTTGTGTTGAACATCCCTGGGAAATGTTCCACAATGTCAGTAGGTGCCAGTGATGGAGCAGTACTTGTCTTAGTGAGCAACAAGTTCTGGAGCACAGCCATCAGTATTATTGCCACGACGTTGTCAGGGCTGATACACTACTTCTCCATTTCTTGATCTGATTTGAAATAAGTTTTCAACCAATTCGATTCACATCTGTGATGTCAGAGACCAATGCAGAAGGCTCATCCACTTGGCACTGCTGGCTGAAGATTGCTGCAAATGCTGTTGTCTTGTCTGTTGCTTGAATGTGTGAGACCCCTCCATCAGTAAGGGTGGGGATATCTGTGATGCTTCCTGCAGTGAGTTGTTTAATTGTCCATCACCATTCCTGACTAGGTATGGCAGAACTGCAGAGCTCAGATCTGATCCATTGGTTGTTGGATCACATAGTTCTATTTAGTGTTGCTTGTGCTGTTTGGCATGCAGGTTGGGTAGCTTCACCAGGTTGGCACCACATTTTTAGGTATGCCTGGTATTGCTCCTGGCATGCCCTCTGGAACTCTCCTTTGAATCTAGGGTTGATCCCCTGGTTTGATGTTAATGGTTGAGTGGGGGATATACCAGGCCATAAGATTTCAGATTGGGCTGGAGTTCAGTTCTGCTGCTGTTGTTGGTCCACAGTAAAGCAGAAGTTGCAGTGTCAAGAGGGCTGATTTTGTGGTTATACTTTCCAGCGCATTGGTTCAGATAATGTGGTCCATCCAGTTTCATTCCTTTGTTGAGACTGTGCAGTGATTAATACAATGAGTGATTGGGTGGGCCACTGTCAGGAATGCAACTTTTACAAACAGGTTTTGTGATTTACACATAAAAGAAGTGAAACTATCATGGTATTCGAACAGATAAAAGACTCAACAGACAATCAAGGTATTTTTCAATGTATAATTTCAGTTACACCACAGTGTAAATTTTTGCTCTAAATTCTGTGTCTTAGTATTGTGCCCTCCACAATCACCTGATGAAGGAGCAGTGCTCCGATAGCTAGTGTGCTTCCCATTAAACCTGATGGACTATAATCTGGTGTTGTGTGATTCTTAATTTAGTATATGACAGCACTACTAACAGGACTGCATGTAAACAGGTTCAGTCCAGTTAATCAATACATTCGGAAGGATTTCCTCCAAGTTTGATGATGCAATATTAGTCAAAACCGTCAACTCCAACCTGCAATGTTGCTCTTAACAAAAACTTCAGGCTGACAAAGCTCCCCACCCCACTGCAATGTGGTAACCAGGCCCAGGAACTGGAACTGGGACACTTGTGGACTGTGATCTCAAAGGAAGCGAGCAAACACAATTCTGACAGATTAGTCCTCAAAGATGAGTAGCAAGTTTGAGACAAGGCAGGTGGTATGCCATCTTGCATTTAGCTTAATTGCATTTCTTATTTACAGTCGTGTTTTGCAAAGTATAAAGAACTATTTTTTTCCCATGGTTGGGGAGTTTTATCCCAGTTGATCACAGTTGCTGCCTCTCGCTTCCCAAGTCAAATCATAGAATCTACAATAAAACAATAAACTGCAGGTGCTGGAGATCTAAACCCCAGAAACAAAGTGCTGGAGAAACTCAGCTGTTCTGAGGGCATCGGGGAAGAGAAAAAATGTTACATTTCAAGTTCACTGACTCTTTGTCTGAATGGACAAAAGATCATGAGACTTTGAACTTACAATGTTTGATTCCCCTCAGAGATGCTGCTGGACCTGCGGTTCTCCAGCACTGAGCTTTCTATATTGAACTTTAGTATTTTTCCTATCTGTTTTGTAAATAATCTCCAAAGGTGAAAGGTTCATTGCGAACATGAGCATAGTGCCCACACTTGAGTTACACAAGCACGCCTCAGTTTAAAAACAAGATTTACTTCAAAGTAACATTCCATTTCAAAATTAGCCAAGTTACACCAGTAATAAAGCTCATCCACCCAATGGGGCACTTCAGCACAACATCCTGCAGTGTTGTACACAGCCAGCTTTACCAAAGAATGATTACATGTCACAAAATTGAAGGCCGAGAACATGTCTATTTAAAGGAGCTGAAATCAAATTCTCAATTTTTGGAAGGCTTTTTGATCAAACCTGATTGAACATTTAAATCTCAAAGCATAATCTTTGCTTTTTTAAACCAGGTTTGTGTGAAAGATCCCACATCTTGCTAAAAGTTCAGTTCGGTCTGATACATAGAGCCAAAGGTCAAACAAACATCACATGTTCCATTCACTTCTACAAAAGGCTGACATCACATTTCTTCAGGATTTAAAGAAGTCTATAAATTGTTTGTAAAATCATGTCACATTCAAGAACTGGACAATAAAAGTCACTGTATGCAATAAGAGTGAAGCCTGTGACAGCAGATTTAGCTTTGGAGGGCAGTGTGTGCGCTTTCTAAATTCTGGGAGCACTTTGGGAGACTGCTCCCAGATGGTGATAGTGAGCATATCTGGAATGCACTGTTTAGATTTGGGAATCCTTGGGAGACGATCTGTAGTTTCAATAGTATTCGGCTTGTGTTGTTGGTGTACAATAAGAAATTCATAAAGTTATTTATGTATTGTTGTTGACTAGTTGAATGGTATTCAAATCTGCCAGTTTGCCTTCAATAGTGTGAATGCATCTATTGTAAATATTTGGAATATTCCAGAACTGCCCAGTGCTTGGCACATTCAGGGGGGACAAAAATCACTGAGCAATTTCAAATTAAGAATCCAAGAGGACTTAACCACTGAAGTATTCAATTCAAATAGTTAAATGGAGTGCTCACATTTAAAATACCTCTTATCCATAGGAATGGATGGACTGACAGAATTGGGACCAAATTCCTAGCTGGGGAGTGTGAAATGTGCTTTGATAAAGTCACCTGCATTTACCAACAATAATTTGGCAAGCTTGGAAATTTAAAAAACAATACGAGCTTCATTGCTGCTCCAGTCGGGTCCCAAGCTGTGTGAAAACAATAACAATGTTCAGGTTTATTGCATACACTCTGAAACACGTGTTCCTTCTCCAGATCCTGCAAGTTTCCCCAATGAGCATAGTCCATCCAAATGATGTTGCTAACTTTGGCCAACTCATTTCTTTCCTAGCCTCTATAGCCTGAAGAGTGACTAGAAGCAATTACTCCACATACGTGGGAACATTACCGACAAGGATGTTTTCCTTCAGAATTGACTTCCATATATTCAGTGTCCAAACAGATAAAAAGCTTGTTATCTTTTATAGAGCAATGATTCAGTGGGAGTAAAACACTAACCTTTTCTTGCTTAACAATCAAGCTGCCTAAATTTTTTTTAGATTAGACTTACAGTGTGGAAACAGGCCTTCGGCCCAACAAGTCCACACCGACCCGCCGAAGCGAAACCCACCCATACCCTTACATTTACCCCTTACCTAACACTACGGGCAATTTAGCATGGCCAATTCGCCTGACCCGCACATCTTTGGACTGTGGGAGGAAACCGGAGCACCCGGAGGAAACCCACGCAGACACGGGGAGAATGTGCAAACTCCACACAGTCAGTCGCCTGAGTCGGGAATTGAACCCGGGTCTCAGGCGCTGTGAGGCAGAAGTGCTAACCACTGTGCCACCGTGCCGCCCAACATGAACACTTCTTAATAGTTCACCAGATCATAACAAAATATTTTGTGCAAAATAAATCACACGATACATAGTTATTCAGAGAACAAAACAAGTTTGTTCATTGAAGAACCCAGAGGAAAAGGTCATGAAATAATATGTTTCATATACCTCAATCATCATTTCAAGTGCATTCTCTGCATAAATTTTCCTTTTCCTCCTCGAAGTATTCAACTTGTTGAATAATTGAGAGAATGAAGTCACCGTTGTACAATACATAATCAGACCCTTCAGTCCAACTTGCCCATGCTGACCGGATATCCAAAATTAATCTAGTCCCATTTGCCAGCATTTGTCCCATATCCATTTTAAACCCTTTCTACTGATTATCAGTTTATTTTACTTTATCAGCACTTGAAATACTGACATTTTCTTTTCTCCCAACATTGGTTAAAGAAATCATAACTTCATTCATCCAAGTTAATTTTGTAATCTTTCACAAAGAAACAAGTGAGAACAACATACAGCTGAGTGCAAACCAAAATACTGCAGCTGCGCGATATCTGGGAACACTCTAAAGGTGAGGCACTCCAAAGTAACCTGCAGTCTGGCCAAATTGCAGCAAAAAGCTGTTCAATTTTATCTGCAAACTATTGAATGCAAAATCCTCCTTGCCCAATAATGAGGCAGCATTTTGGGATGTCATTTTTAAAATATATTATTTTCAAAGTTACTCACAACTAAGAGTGATCACTTGGTGCTGTCTGCACAACACAGTACGAAAAGGAATTAACAGAAAACAAATTAAAAGCCAAATTCAGAGTCACGAATTCATTGATATTGCATGTGTCCAGCATTTATAAGTAATCAATTTTTAAAAATAAATACATTTACTAGCTACATTTGAATACAGTCAAGTTTCTTACTGAACAGTGACAGGATTGGACAGAGTCCGCATGGATTTAAGAGAGGGGAATCATACTTAGCAAATCTACTGAAAGAATCTACAGAGTCGAATATTAAAGTAAGAAATAGCAGGACATTTAAAAAAGCTTATCATTAAACATGGTAGTCTGGGTTTTGTGAAAGAGAAACTATATTTGACAAATTTGCGACAGTTCATTGAGGAGATAACAAGAAGAGTTGATAAAAGGCAATTCAATGATGTTCTGTATTTGGATTTTAAAAATGCAAATGATAAGGTGCTACGTAAAAGGTAATTGCACCATTTAGAAGCTCATGGTATCGGGGTAATGTATTAGCATGGATTGAGGATTGGTTAACCACACTGGCTGTTGCTGAGCCCTCACTTGCAGTTGGTCAAAGCACAGCAGGCCAGGCAGCATCTCAGGAATAGAGAATTCGACGTTTCGAGCATAAGCCCTTCATCAGGTGAAGGGCTTATGCTCGAAACGTCGAATTCTCTATTCCTGAGATGCTGCCTGGCTGCTGTGCTTTGACCAGCAACACATTTGCAGCTGTGATCTCCAGCATCTGCAGACCTCATTTTTTACCCTCACTTGCAGTGCTGTATACAATGTTAGCTCCCATATTTAATAAAGGATAAACCAGCATCAGAGACCATTCAATTAGCTGCTTCGAGCATGAAAGGGTTGACCTATCAAGAATAGATAAGCAGGGGTGATCTTATGCAAACAAGATTCTGTGGAGCTTGACAGGGTGCATGTTGACTAGATCTTCTAGCACCAGTGAAGTCTCAAACAAGGGAACATTTTTTTAGATAAAATTTACAGTGTGGAAACAGGCCCTTCGGCCCAACAAGTCCACACCGACCCGCCGAAGCGAAACCCACCCATACCCCTACATTTACCCCTTACCTAACACTACGGGAAATTTAGCGTGGCCAATTCACATCTTTGGACTGTGGGAGGAAAGTGCAAACTCCACACAGTCAGTCGCCTGAGTCGGGAATTGAACCCGGGTCTTCAGGCGCTGTGAAGCAGTGCTAACCACTGTGCCACCGTGCCGCCCACATTCATCTTAGAAAAAGTAAAGAATTTTTTCTCTCAGTGAATGGCTAGAATTTTCTCACCCAAATTTTTGTGAAAGTTAAACGTGGGAGGGGAATGGTTGGGTTATTCTTCGGAAGGTCAGTGTGGCTTGTTGGGCTAAAGGGCCTGTTTCCACACAGTAGGGAATCTGTGATTTTATCTCAAATTATTTTAAGAGAGGGGAGATAGATTTTTGAAATATTGAGCAGTTGAGGGCTATGCGGATCAAGCATAAAAGAGGTGTTGAGGTCTGGGTTGGCCCAGCCATGATCTGATAGAATGGGGGAACAAGCTGAAAGGGATGAATGCCCTCCTCCTGCTCCGATTCCTTGAGGCTCCATTTCATGTTTTGTGTCTCCAAAGAAGAGTGTAATACAATGTGCTAAAGATTTCAGATGTTGTGAAAATGGGGTGTTTATGTACTGATTCAGATGGCATGGATTCATCAATCACAGCTATACAGTCATGAGGAGGAAGGCAATTCCCTCCATGAATAAAGAAATTCACCTGACCCGCACATCTTTGGACTGTGGGAGGAAAACGGAGCACCCGGAGGAAACCCACGCAGACACGGGGAGAACGTGCAAACTCCACACAGTCACCAGAGGCTGGAGGACCGAGCGGGCTGTTGGTCCTCCAACCAATCAAAGTGAATCAGGGGCGGAACTAGACTAAACCACGTGATCACGCTGGCGCGCGGCGCAGAGTCGCTGTAATGAATGCTCGGGAAGTTATGGAGCAAAAGGATAGGTAAGGCAAGGAATAAAGAGGGAAACGGGAGAAAAACTGTATGAGCGGAGAGTTTGTGCAAACAAAATGTGCACGTCGGAAAACACAAATTTTAACGTCCCAGTCTCGTGCTTGCAGTCAGCGGGGAATTGTCTCAGCGCGGAGAGAGAGCGCCGCCATCTTTATTCGGGGAAACGATTCACTGGGCACGTGCGGAGCCGCCAGCTTTGTAGGGGGCAAGGTGCAGCCAGGCGCATGTGCAGCCTTTCTCTGGTACAGAGTCATTGGGCAGGATTTACACAGAGCACATTCAAACTCAGAGAAATGGATGTTTATTTCTGGATTTGTTTCGTCATTCAGTTAAGTTGTTTGGTATCCTAAATGAGTTTGCAGTTCATACAAAATTGGAGGGATTGTGGACAACGAAGAAGGTTACCTCCGAGTGCAATGGGATGTTAATCAGATGGGGTTTAAATTAGATAAATGTGAGGTGCTGCATTTTGGAAAAGCAAATCAGGGCAGGACTTATACACTGAATGGCAAGGCCCTGGAGATTCTTGCAGACCAAAGAGACCTTGGACTGCAGGTTCATAGTTTCTTGCAAGTCAAGTTGCAGATAGGATGGTGAACAAGGTGTTCAGTATATTTTCCTTTATTGATTAGAGCATCGAATATAGGATGTGGGAGGTCATGTTGCTGTACATGTCATTCGTTAGGCCACTTTTGGAATAGTGTGTGCAATTCTGGCTTGTCCTCTATCAGAAGGGTGCTGTAAAACTTGAAAGGTTTCACTAAAGATTTACAAGGATGTTGCTGCGGTTGGAGGATTTGAGCTGCAGGGTGAGGAATAAAAAGCTAGGGCTGTTTTCCCTAGAGTGCCATTTTGAGCAGAGATGTTATGGAGGTTTATAAAGTCATGAGGGGCATGGACAGGGTAAATGGACAAGGTGTTTCCCCTGGAGTGGTGGTGTCCAGAAGTAGAGGGCATTGCTTTAGGGTCAACAGGGAAAAATTTCAAAGGGACCAAAAGGGCAACTCTTTCATGCAGTGGGTGGAATGAGCTGCCAGAGGAAGTGGTGGAGGCTGGTACAACTAAAACATGTTAAAGGCATCTGAGTAGATATATGATATGATTAGGAAACGTTTACAGGAATATGGGCCAAGTGCTGGCAAATGAGAATAGATTAGGTCAGGATATCTGGCTGTCATGGATGAGTTGGTCCGAAGGGTCTATGTCGGTGCTCTACATCTCTATAACTGTGGGATCATAACAGCTTTGGGGTGGCATGGTGGCTCAGTGATAAGCACTGCTGCCTCACAGCACTAGGGTCTCAGGTTTAATTCCAGCCCCTGGTGACTGTCTGTGTAAAGTTTGCACATTCTCCCTATGTCTGCGTGGGTTTCCTCCGCGTGCTCTGTTTTCCTCCCACATCCAAAGATGTGCAGGTCACGTGAATTGGCCATGCTAAATTGCCCATAGTGTTAGGTGCATTAGTCAGAGCAAAGTGGGTCTGGGTGTATTACTCGTTGGAGGGTCGGTGTGGACTTGTTGGGCCGAAGGGCCTGTTTCCACACTGTAGGGAATCTAATCTAATCTAATACTGCTCTGATTCACCTCTGGGCTCCCTCATGACTACTTTGTCAATATCTAACTTCCTCAGTTCTGGGCAATGGGTGTATTTTTGATCTGTTTAGTACTTTACTATTACTTTTATAGACCCTTTGCAAATGAGCTTTTCCCTGCGGCCCAGCCCCTGACCATGTGCTGCTCTATTATCAGATTTTGTTTTCTAGAATATCTTTGATAGTCAAGAATTATTTATTCCAATAAGTGAGTGTATTTTCCGCACCACTCTAATTGAGACTTTGATCTCCAGCATCTGCAATTCTCACTTTTGCCACATACAATCAGCATGAGATTTCCTAGCTACTAGTGCTCAGGGCCCAGTGCACTCACCCCTGAACCTGTCGGTGAGTTATTTACACGGTTATACATTCTCCAGCAACACTGAGTCCTAGCTGAAATAAACTGGTAAATTGACTATCTGCACTCAGATTTCCTGGTGATACAATCCTCTGAGTGATAGTCTGCAGAGAACAATGGAATCCATGAATCCTCATTGCATGGGTCAGGGTCAATGATAAAAGTTTCATTCTTTCAAAAATGGCAACTCCTCAATTCCTGCATCTCATAAAACTGCTTAAAATAAAGAACACTCGAAACGAAGGCTTTGATGAGGTGAGCTGTGGTCAGTCTCTAGATCTGGATGTTACCAGGTGCAAGAAGAGTGCTTTCTACCAGAGCATCACTAGGTCAGTGTCAGGCACACAGAGAGAATGGGCAAATAGATGCATATCTGAATTCACACCTCCCAGCCTGGGAACCTGAAGCTGTGCTCATCCATTCCGGTAAAGATCTCTAGAAACAGGACATCAGAGCCAGAAGACCGGAGGTTTCCTATCGTGTTGCTACTATTTAAGGAAGGCAGTAAGGAAAAGGCAGGGAACTATAGACCAGTGAACCTGACATCGGTGGGCAAGTTGTTGGAGGGAATCCCGAGGGACAGAATGTACATGTATTTGGAAAGGCAAGGACTGATTAGGGACGGTCAACATTGCTTTGTGAGTGCGAAATCATGTCTCACAAACTTGATTGAGTCTTTTGAAGAAGTAACATGGAGGATTGATGAGGTGTGCGGTATATGTGATCTATGTGGACTTCAGTAAGGTGTTCAACAAGATTCGCCATGGGAGACTGGTTAGCAAGGTTAGATCTCACGGAATACAGGGAGAACAAGCCAATTGGTACAGAACTGGCTCAATGATAGAAGACAAAGAGTGATGGTGGAGGGTTGGTTTTCAAACTGGAGGCCTGTGACCAGTGCTGGGTCCAATATTTTGCATTGTTTACAAATTTGATTTGGATGTGAGCATAAGAGGTATAGTTAGTAAGTTTGCAGATGACAACAAATTGGAGGTTAGTGGTCAGCGAAAAAAGTTACTTCCAATTACAATGGAATCTTGATCTGATGGGCCAATGGGCTGTGAAGTGGCAGATGGAGATTAATTCAGATGTATGAAATGTGCTGCATTTTGCGAAAGCAAATCTTTGCTGGACTTATACACTTAATGGTAAGGTCTGACAGAATGTTGCTGAACATAGAGATATTGGAGTGCAGGTTCATTGCTCCTTGAAAGCAGAGTCGTAGGTAGGTAGGATAGTGAAGGAGGCATTTGGTATGCTTTCCTTTATTAGTCAGAATACTGAGTACAAGAGTTGGGAGGTCATGTTGTGGCTGTACAGGACATTGGTTAGGTCACATTTGGAATATTGTGTACAGTTCTGGTCACCTTCCTATCGGAAGGATGTTGTGAAACTTGAAAGGGTTCAGAAAAGATTTACAAGGATATTGCCAGGATTGGAGGGTTTGAGCTATAGGGAGAGATTGAATAGGCTGGGGCTGTTTTCCCTGGAGCATCGAAGGCTGAGGGGTGACCTTATAGAGGTTTATAAAATCATGAGGGGCATGGAGAGGCTAAAGAGACAAAGTCTTTACCCTCAGGTGTGGTAGTCCAGAACTGGAGGACATAGGTTTATGGTTAGAGGGGAAGATATAAGTGAATGAAGGGGCATTTTGTTTTCATGCAGAGGGTGGTACATGTATGGAATGAACTGCCAGAGGAAGTGGTGAAAGCTGATCCAAAGACATCTGGATGGGTATATGAATAGGAAGGGTTTGCAAGAATATGGGCCAGCTGCTGGGAGGTGGGACTAGATTGGGTTGGGATATCCGGTCGGCATGGACAGGTTGGACTGAAGGGTCTGTTTCCATGTTGTACATCTCTTTGACTCGAAGATCGGCTGAATGGTTCAATCAAAAATGATCTGTGGCTCAAATCATAACATCCTTCATGTCCCACAACCCATTCTTGGTCCCATCCTACAGGCTTTATGAATCCCAGCCCCTCTAACCTCCTGCAGGATCCACATCCCTTCCTACATTAGTACCATCATCTAGGCTCTGCAGCCCTTCCTACCTCTGTAACATGGCCCAATCTCTACAACTCTTCCTTCCTCTGCAAAGTTCCCCATAAGGGCACTGAAGGCCAGTGGCATTTACAGAGTTAAGGAGGGATATCGGAACTGGAGGATTTGCAGGCATTAGGAATATAGGGACTTGAGTTTTCACCGTTTGAGTGTTGGAGGGACCATAGGACGATACAAAGATAGAGATAGTTGGAGATTGGAGGATTCTGCAGTAAAACTTTACAAGGTTCAAGGCAGGATTCTTAGCAGTGTGCACAAACAGAGGGATCCTGTGTCCCTGAAGTTACCACCCAATTTGAGAGGGTGTTAAGAGGCGTATGGTGTGTTGGCTTTCATTAGCAGATATGGCTAAGACCCTAAGCAAATTTTTCACTCCAGAACTTACTGTGGACAAAGACTGGGGAACTCAGGGAACAAGAGTAATACGTTAGACCACAATTGGAGTTCTCTGCAATTCCAGTCTCCCTGCTACAGGAAGGAGGTTGTGAAACTTGAAAGGGCTCAGAAAAGATTTACAAGATGTTGCCAGGGTTGTTACTGAATAAGCTGGGGCTATTTTCCCTGGAGCATCAGAGACTGAGGGGTGACCTGACAGAGGTTTATGTAAACATGAGGGGCATGGATTGGGTAAACATTCAAAGTCTTTTCCCAGGGTTTGGGGAGTCCAAAACTAGAGGGCATAGGTTTAAGGTTAGAGGGGAAAGGTTGAAAAAGGGACAGCCTTTTCATGCACATGGCGATGTGTGCATGGAATGAGCTGAGAGAGAAAGGGTAACAGAGACTGATACTATGACAACATTTAAAAGGTATCTGGATGGGTAAATGGATAGTAAGGGTTCAGAGGTACATGGGCCAAATGCTGGTAAATGTGATGGATTTATTTAGATCTTCTAGTCAGCATGGATGAGTTGGACCGATGTTTCCATGTTGTACATCTCTATGACTTGAAAAGAGGGCATGTTGTAGAAGAGGTGGTGCTGGAGGTTTAAAACACAAAGGTATGGAAAGCCACAGGACCTGATTAAGTGTATCACAGGATATTGTGGGATGTTAGGGAAGAAATTGTGGAGCTACTAGCAAGGGTATTTGTCCCATTGACAGCCATGTGTGATGGGCTGGAAGGCTGGAGGGTGACATAGTAGACAGTGAAGGAAGATGCTACGATTACAAAGGGATCTTGATGATTTGGGTGAATGGGCTGAAAACCTGTAGATGGAATTCAATCTGAATAAATTCAAGGTCATGCACTTGGTAAAATAAACAAGGGTACAGCTTATACAATTAATGTTCGGGCGTCAGTTAGTGTTCTAGAGCAGAGGGACCTCTGGGTTCAGATACATGATTCTTGAAGTTTTCATCACAGGATGGATAAGACAGTGCTTGGCATGCCTGACTATTGCATAGTCCATCGAGTGTAGGATTTGGGACATGATTATGATATTGTACGGACATTGGTGAGGACTCTTCTGCAATACTCTGTCCAGTTCTGGTCGTCCAGTTATAGGAAGGATATTATTAAGTTGGAGAGGGTTCGTATGAGATTTACTGGGATGTGGCTGGTTATGGAGGTTTTCAGTTAAAAAAGAAAGGCTGGATAGGTTGGTATTTTTTCATTGAAACCTGAATGTTGACAGATGACCTCGTAGAAGTTTATAAAATAATGAGGGGGATAGATGGAGTTAATGGGAGTTGTCTTTTCCACTGGACAGGGGAGTTTCAAGACTAGAAGCTACATTTTTAAAGTGTAAGAGGAGAGTCATTTAAAAAAAAAACACATGGGGGCACATTGTCACAGAGGGTGGGTTGTGTGTGGAATGAACTTCCCAAGGAAGGGGTGAATATGGGGACAATTACAATGTTTAAAATACATTAGGATTAGGACATGAAAAGGAAAGGTTTGAAGGGATATGATCAAGTAACAGACAGGTGGGATGAGATCAGTTTTAGAGTATTGTTAGTGTTAACCAAACAGTGCGGTATGACTCTCTGACTATGATTATAATGTCGTGTCATTAATTAAGAAAGGCTGCAAGAGAAAGCCATGGAACTACAGACTGATGAGCCAGACATCAGGGTGGGTCAGTTGTTGGAGGTCATTCTGAGAGGGAGGACTTACATGCGTTTGGAAAGATATGGACTGATTACAGACACCTGATGAAGGAGCGTCACTCGGAAAGCTAGTGTGCTTCCAATTATACCTGTTGGACTATAACCTGGTGTTGTGTGATTTTTAACTCCTGAACATTGACCTTCTCAAAATGGCAGTCCTGAGCCCTGCGCTCCCCCTTCCCTCAAACAAATGGTGGCCGTGACCTGGGCCGCTTAACCTGATCAAAGACCGCCATCTCTTTACCCGAGCCTGGAGGGTCTTTGATCAGGTCTTTGATTGGAGGGGCAGGGCTCAAGGGCAGATGAGCGGGAAGTGGAGGAGATGTGGTGAGAGCATCGTTGATCACGTCTGGGGGGAAATTGCGGTGTTTGAAGAAGGAGGTCATCTGGGTTGTTCAGTATTGGAACTGGTCCTCCTGGGAGCAGATGCGGCGGAGACGAAGGAATTGGGAATATGGGATGGCGTTTCTTACTCTCGTTGTGTAAATGGATTGGAAATATGTACTTTATCAAATTTAGGTTTCAACTACTTTTTAAGATCTCACATTGATTAATGAAAGACGTTTAATGCTCCATTATGGAGTGAGAATGATCAATCGTGAAAACCGTTTGCTTTCTGACCAATCATTCCGCGAGAATGCTTTGACTCCACTCCTCACCCACTCTGGTTGGAGGACCGGCCGCTGCTCAGTCCTCCAGTTCCGACCCTTCCTTCCAGTTGCAGAGTTTCTAATCCAAACTGCTAAATCACCCTCAATTCCATGCCTCTGAATTTTCTCCAACAGCCTACCATGTGGAACCTGATCAAAGGCTTTACTGAAGTCCATGTATACCACATCAACTGCCCGACCCTCATCTGCATGCTTGGTCACCTTCTCAAAAAATCTGAGGTTTGCGAGACATGACCTGCCCTTGACGAAACCACATTGATTATCTGAAATCAAATTGATGTTGCAAGATGATTATAAATATTATCTCGTATAATCCGTTCCAAATGTCTTTGATTGGACCTATTCCCACCATAATCATCATTTTATTCCTCACATACCTATACACAATTTTAGAGTTCTCCTTTATTCTATTTGCTAAAGACTGCTTTTTGCTCTTCTTAACTCTCTCTTTAAATCCTTCCTAGCTGATCTGTAACTCTCCATCTCCTCATCTGAATCATCTTGCCTCATCAACACAAAAGCCTCCTTATTCTTCTTCACAAGCGATGCAATTTCTGTTGTAAACCATGGTTCCCTTATCTTATCACTTCATCCCTGCCTGACAGGGATATACCTATCAAGAACATGCAATATTTGTTCCTTAAACCATCACTACATTTCCATTGTCTGCATCCCATGCATTTTGCTACCCCATTCTATGCATCCTAATTCCTGCCAAATCGCATTAGAATTGTTCTTGCCCCATTGATGACTCTTGTCCTGTGGCATGTACCTGTCCCTTTCCATTGCTAAACTAAACGTATCTGAATTATGGTACTCTGTCTCCAATGTGCTCACCTAAAACTATATCAAACACCTGGTTTGGTTCATTATCAAGCACCAGATCCAATGTGTTCTCCCCTCTTGTCAGCCCTTCGACATATTGTGTCAGGAAACCCTCCTATACACACTGGACAAAAACTGATCCATCCAACGTACTCGAGTTATAGCATTCCCAGTCAATGTTGGGGAAGCTAAAGTCCCCCATAATGACCACCCTGGTACTTTTGCTCTTACCCAGAATAATTTTGCTAATCCTCTCCTCCACTTCCCTGGAACTCTGTGGAGGCCTATAAAAAATACTCCAAGCAGTGTGACCTCTCCTCTCCTGTTTCTAACCTCAGCCCACACTACCTCAGTAGACAAGTCTTCATCAAAAGTTCTCTCAGCCACCGTAATACTATCCTTGACTAACATGACATGCATGGACCCATTGCAGTGCTTCAAACTTCATGAGGGAGTCATACTCTCTGTGACAGACAGACTCAATCTGGAATCTCCTCTGTCCTTAAGACCTTATACACTGCCTGCGCTCTTCTATTTTCCCTTTGCACGTTCCCTTTCCAACCCACCCCTCCTGCATCACTCCACAATTGGAGTTGTCAAGGACAGAAGTCTGCGGAATAGTCTCCCTAACCTTCTCTATCCTCCTTTAAGATGTATTTTAAAATCATTCTCTTTAATCAATGTTTTGATCATCCATGAAGCACCTTAGGAGATTTGCCATTGTGAAAGATTCCATACAATGCAAGTAGTTGTTGTTATTGCTGTACATGAGGGAGAAACAGGAATGATGCATTCAAAATTCTACCAAGGAAGTCACTGATAGGTGTAGTGTGCAGGCCACCAAATAATAACGTCACATTGGGATGGGCAATAAACAAAGAAATAACTAATGCCTGTAAAAATGGTACGGCTATTACCATGGGTGATTTTAATCTACATGAAGATTGGTCAAACCAGCTCAGTCAGGGTATCCTTGAGGAGTTCATTACGTGTAACTATGATAGTTTTTTTTGACCAGTATGAAATGGAACTGACAAGGCAGCAAACTATCCAAGATCTGGCCCCTGTGCAATGAGACAGGAATAATTAATTACCTCAGAGTTAGGGATCCTCTTCGAAGAAGTGATCACTGTATGGTTGAATTTAGAATACATATGGCAAGTGTGAAGGTAAAATCTAATACCTGGGTCCTGTTCTTGAACACGGGGAACTACAATCAAAAGAGGGAGAACCTGGATAACGTAGACTGGAAACAAAGATTTTATGGTGGGAGAGTTCATGAGCACTGGAAGATTTTCAAAGACATTTTACAAAGTGCTCAGCAAAGGTATATTCCAGTGAAAGGGAAAGACTGTCAGAAAAGGGATACTCTGCGATGGGTATCTAAGGAAAGCAATCAAATTGAAAGAGAAGGCATACAAAGTGGACAAAAACAGCATGAAACTAGAACGGGGAAAACTTTAAAGGTCAACAGAAAGCCACAGAAGACCTACAAAGAAAAGTTAGGTCGAACATGAGAAAAATAACCTAGCACAGACTATAAAGACAGATAGCAAAAGTTTATATTGAATGAGAAAAGAGTGGCTGAAGTAAACGTTGGTCCTTTGGAAAATGAGAAGGAACATTTAGTTATGGGATATGGCAGTGGAGGATACTAATATCTTTCCAGTAATTAACAAAGAGACAAAGGTAGGTGACGATTTGGAAACTATCATTATTAGAGAACAGCTAGTGTTGGAGGTAATTGAGCTGATGATAGAAATGTCTCATGAAATGCACCCCAGGGTATTAACACAGATGCCAGGAGAAATAGCAAATGAACTGGCAGTAATTTTCCAAAATTCACTGGACTCTGTGGCAGTCCCAGCAGATTGGAAAGCAGCAAAAGTGACACCACTGTTTTAAAAAGGAGGTGGACAAAAGATGGGTAATTATACACCAGTTAGCTTCTTCTCTGTAGTGGGAAAGATGCTTAGGACTATTATCAAGGAAGAAATAGCAGGAACTCGATAGAAATTTTCCCATTGGACAGACATAGCATGGGTTCATGAAGAGCAGGTCATGCTTCACAAATCTTTTGGAATTCTATGAAGACATTTCGAGCAACGTGGACAACGGGGACCCAGTGGATACGGTGTAGCTGGATTTCCAAAAGGCCTTCAACAAAGTGCTATGCAAGAGGCTGTTGCATAATATAAGGGGGCATGGCATTAGGGGTAGAGTATTAGCGTGGATAGAAGATTGGTTGACTAACAGGAAGCAAAGTGTGGGGATAGATGCGTAATATTCTGGCTGGCAATTAGTGACTAGTTGTGTGCCTCAGGGATCAGTGTTGGGACGGCGATTATTTAGAAATGATACAGATGATTTGGAGTTGAGGACCACATGTAGGGTGTCAAAGTTTGCATGTGACACTAAGATGAGTAGCAGGATAAAGTGTGCGGAGGACTGTGAAACTTTGCAAAGGAACACAGATACATTGAGTGAGTGGGCAATGATCGGTCATATGGAATACAATGTTCATAAATGTAATATCATACTGTTTGGTTGGAGTAACGTTAAAAAATTCAAGATTATAACTTGAATTTTTAAAAGTTGCATTATTTGCTAAGCAGAGGCACCTGAGTGTCCTACTGCATGAAGGTTTTCACCAGGTACAACAATCAATTCAGAAGGCAAATGAAATTTTGTCCTTCTATGCTGAAGGGATTGTGCTCAAAAGCAGATGTTATGTTCCAGCTGTATTGGGTGCTGGTGAGGCTACACCTGGAGTACTCCATGTAGTTTTTATCTCATTAGTTGAGAAAGGATGTACTGGCATTAGAGGAGGTAAACTAGGTCGATTCCAGAGTTGAGGGGGTTGGCTTAACAGAGACCGAGTAGATTGGGATTATATTCATTGGAATTCTAAAGAATGGAAACGTATAAAATAATGAATGAAATGGATAAAATAGAAGTAGAGAGGATGTTTCCACTGGCAGGTGAATCTAGGACAAGAGGGCATCACCTCAAGATTAGAGCCATCAAGTTTAGAACTGGATTGAGGAGGAAGTTCTTAACCTCAATGGAATTCATTGCCCAGGGAAGTAGTTGATGGTAGTTCAGTTAACGTTTTTAAAGCTAAGGTAGCTTTTTTAAAAACAGAAATAATTAATTAAGGAATATGGTGCGAACATGGGTAAATGGTTCTACATTCACGAAGTGACCAGCCATGATCTTATTGAATGGCAGAGCAAGCTCAAAGGGCAGGATGGCCTTCTCCTGTTCCCACTCGTGACTTGGAGGTGCTGGTGTTGGATTAGGATGGACAAAATTAAAATTGACAGTACACCAGGTTATAGTCCAACAGGTTTATTTGGAAGCACTAGGGCTGCTGCTGCTACATCAGGTGGTTGTGTGTTTTTAACTTTGTCCCTCACAGTTGTAACTTATGAAAAGCAACAAAAGCCACGAAGCAGTGCGCATGCTCCAGCTAACAATAGTCGCAGGATGATTGATGTCAGCGGCGGACCAATGGAAGGATAGGGGCGGGGCTGGAGTACCTGGCTGGGCAGTTGGCCCTCCGACCAATCAGAGTGAATGAGAGGCGGGACTTGATTATACCACGTGACCATCGCGGAAAGGGCAGACGTGCGAGTGGAGAGCTGTGGTAAGGAAAGAAATAAACAGTCGGAAGCGGGAGGGAAATGGTGTTGGTCTGGGCTGAGAGGTTTTGCGAACATTTGGTGCACGTCGGAAAATACAAATTTGAAACTTACAGTCTCGTTTTTGCAGTAAACGGGAAAATACCTCATCTCGCGATTGACTCGAGTAAGTGCCACCATCTTTATTTGGGGCAACGATTCACTGGACACGTGCGGCCGCCATCTTTGAAGGGGGCAAAGTTCAGAGGGGTGAATGTGCAGCTCTCCCTGATAGAAAGTCATTGGGCAGGATTGACAGAGCACATTCACACCCAGGGAAATAGATTTTTTTTCTCCGGATTTGTTTCGTCATTCATTTAAATGATTTGGGTGTGAATAGAGGCGGTACAGTTAGTAAGTTTGCAGGTGACACCAAAATTGTTGGTATTGTGGTCAGTGATAAAGGTTGTCTCAGAATACAATGGGATATTGATCAGATGGGCCAATGGGCTGGGGAGTGGCAGATAGGGTTTAATTTAGATAAATGTGAGGTGCTGCATTTTAGAAAAGCATATCAGCGCAGGACTCACACACTGAATTGTATGATCTTGGAGAGTCTTGCTGAACAAAGAGACCTTGGAATGCAGGTTCACAGTTCCTTGAAAGTACAGTCACAGGTAGATAGGATAGTGAAGAAGGCATTTGGTATGCTTCCCTTTATTGGTCAGAGCGTTGAGTAAAGGAGCTGGACAGGACATTGGTTAGGCCACTTTTGGAATATTGTGTGCATTTCTGGTCTCCCTCTTATCAGAAGGAGGCACTGAAACTTGAAAGGTTTGAGAATTGATTTTCAAGGATGTTGCCAGGGTTGGAGGACTTGAGTTGCAGGGAGAGGCTTAATAGGCTGGGGCCATTTTCCCTGGAGTGTGATGTTGAAGAGGTTTCTCTAATCGTGAGGGGCATGGATAGCGTAAGTACACAAGGTGTTTACCCTGGGGTGGTAGAGCCCAGAACTAGAGGATATAGGTTAAGGGTGAGAGGGGAAAATTCAACAGGGACCTAAAGGGCAACAAAAATTGTAATATTTCAAAGGCATTTGAATAGGAAGGGTTCAAAGGGATGTCGGCCAAGTGCTGGCAAATGGGAATAGATTAGGTTAGAATATCTGGTTGGCATAGACGTGTTGGACTGAAGAGTCTGTTTCAGTGTTAGACATCTCTGACTGTGGGATCATAAAAGTGAACACTGCTCTGATTCGCCTCTGAGCTCCTTGATGTCCATTTGTTCATTATCTAGCTTCCTCGGTCTCTGAGTGTATTTTTGCTCTGTTTAGTATTTTACTATTACGTTCACAGACCTTTTTGTAAATGAATTGTCCACTGTTGCCCGGCTCCTGACCATATTACAGAGGAGGTAGTACTGGATGTCTTCAATCGTAGCAAGGTGGATAAATCTCTGGGACCTGTTAAGGTGTATCCCAGAAATTTGTGGAAAGCTAGGAAAGTGATGGCAGTGCCCCTCCATAGATATTTATATTGTCATTGGTGACTGAAGAGGTGCTGGAAGGCATGTGCCATTATTTAAAAAGGTGGTAAGGAAAGGCCAGGGAACAAGAAATCAGTGAGCCTGAAGTCAGTGGCAGGCAAGTTGTTGGAAGGGAATCTGAGGGACGGGATATACATGTATTGGGAAAGATGAGAAATGATGAGGGATAGTCAACATGGCTTTGTGTGCGAAATTCTCTCTCTTACTTGATTTTTTTTTTGAAGATGTGACAAAGATGATTGAAGGCAGACTGTGGACGTTGTCTATATGGACATTGAACAAAGCAGACTGGTTAGTATGGTAAGATAACATGAAATGTTGGGAGAACTAGCCATTTGGATACAAAACTGGCTTAAAAGTAGGAGGCAGAGGGTGGTGAAAGACTGTTGCTTTGTGGACTGGAGGTCTGTGAGCAACAGTGTGCTGCAGAAATGGATATTGGGTCCTTAAATAATTGACTTGGATGTGAATATGAGATATGGTCAGTAGGTTTACAGAAGACACCAAAATTGGAGGTGTAGTGGCCAATGAAGAAGGTTAGTTCAGAATGCAACAGGATCTTGACCAGATGGGCCATTGGGGCGAGGAATGGCAGACTGGGTTCAATTTAGACAAATGTAAGCTGTTGGATTTTGGAAAGGAAAATCAGGGCAGGACTTATACACTTAATGGTAAAGTCCTTGGGAATGTTGCTGAACATAGAGACCATGGAGTGCAGGTTCATTGTTTCTTGAAAGTAGAGTCGCAAGTAGGCAGGCTAGTGAAGGTAATGTTTGGTATGCTTATTTATTGGTCAATGCATTGAGTGCAGACGCTGGGGCGTCAGATTGTGGCTGGACGGGACATTGATTAAGCCATTTCAGGAATTCTGTTTTAAGCTTGAAATCCCCTGTTCTGGAAAGGATGTTGTGAATCTTGAAAGAGTTCAGATAAGATTTACAAAGACTTTGCTAGGGTTGGAGGATTTGGGCTACAGGGAGAGGCTGAATTGGCTAGGTTAATTTCCCTGGAGAGTCAAAGACTGAGAGGTGACTTCATGGAGATTTATAAAGTCATGAGGGACATGGATAAGGTGAACAGCCAGGGTCTTTTCCCCCAAGTTAGGTGGGTTCAAAACAAGATCACATGGGCTTAAGTTGAGATGGCAAAGATTTAAAACGGATCTAAGGGGCAAAGGTTTCAAGCTGTGTGTGTGGAATGAGCTGTCAGATGATGTAGTGGAGGCTGATAAAATTACATTTGAAAGGCATCCGATTGGATACATGAATAGGAAGGGTTTCCAATGATACGGACCAATTACGGGCAAATGGGGCTCCATTTGTTGAGGATTCCTAGTTGGCATGGACAAATTGGACCAAAGGTCTGCTTCTGTGCTGTACATCTCTATGGCACTAATAAATGAAAATAAGTTGTGTTCCTCTTTTGTGGAGAGCTAGCAGAAGCACAGATAATTGTCCTTGGAGCTGAGAAGTGATGTTAACCAGGTGCAAATTTGTTTCTAGGATATTAAATTTGCAGAGAGAGGGGAAATGTTAACAATGTCACAATTTTAGTAACTATTTTCATGTAATTGGCAAGTAATATGTGAACATTATTTTATTCAGTAAGTTCTGAGCATCTGGAACAGTCTGAATGGCAGCTGGACAGACTCAGCAGTTATTCATAAACAGATTGGAATTTTACATTTTAAGGGAAGATTTGGGGGGCGATGGGCAAATAGGAAGGGAATTTGGACAGATGTGCAGCATCTCCGGAGGGAGAGAGTACAGCCCCAATGGGCTGAATAGCCCCCAGTCCCCGTGCTCTGTGACACTGCCCCATTGACTGTGAATATTGAAGCTCATCCGAGGGCAGAGAGAGGGAGGATCCCACCACTCACCTCACAACGGGCCCCGGATGATTGATGCCAGCGCAGGCCAATAGGGGGCAGAGGGCAGTACTGGAGGACCAGGTCGTACCAGTTTGTCCTCCAACTAATCGGAGTGAATGAGGGCATCCTCAAGGCTGGAACTAAAGGAAGGCACATATCACAGAGATTTGAGAAACTGGAGGACATGAGATAGGGAGCGTTCTGTGGCTGGTGAGGAATTATATAAATAAGGAAGAGTTGTGAGGCTGGATGAGGTGACAGTAATCGGGAGAGTTGTGAGGATGGAGGAATTTAGAGTTAGTGAGAATTAGTCATAATGTTATACAGCAAGGAAACAGGCCCTTTGGTCCAACCAGTCCATGCCAACCATAATTCCAAACTGAACTAATTGTACCTGCCTCTGCTTGGTCCACATCCATCCAAATATTTCCTATTTATGTCCTTATCTGAATGTCTTTTAAATACTGTAATTGTATTCACAGCTACCACTTCCTCTGGAAGTTCATTCCACGTGTCTAAATTGGTTTTTTTTTAAACCCTAATGTCTTTTCTCAAATCTTTCTTATTTCTTCTCAAAATGAATGCACCCGAGTTTTGAATCCCCCTCTCCCCCGGCTATTCACCTTGTCTACACTCTTTCTGATTTTATAAACCTCGAATAAGGTCACCCCTCAACCTCGTGCACGCCAGTGAAAAAATTCCCAGCCTATCCAGCCTCTCCTTAGAACACAATCCCTCCATTCATGGCAACATGCTGGTAAATCTCTTCTGAACCTGCTCCAATTTAATAATATCCTTCCTATAACAGCACAAGGCCTCCCCAGTGTCCTGTACATCCTCAACATAACGTCCCAACTCCTGTACTCAAAGGTTTAAACAGTGAAGGCAAGCATGCTAAATACCTTCTTAACCATCTACATGTGACACAGACTTCAAAGTTGTGAAGCCCTCGGTCTCTCTGTTCCCATATCACTACTCAAGGCCCTACTTTTATTGAGTGTAAGTCCTGCCCTCATTTGTTTTGTCAGGATGTTATATTTTGCATTTATTCCAATCCAAAAAAATTGAGTATAAAGGCAGTAGGAGTATAATTAAGAGGGAGATCAGGAGGCAAAAAAGGGACGTGAGATAGCTTTGGCGAATAGGTTTAAGGATAATCTAAAGGGCATTTGTAATCATTGTGATCTCCTCTGGAGTAGAGATGACCTGCATAAGAAGGATGGATTGTACCTGAATTGGAAGGTGTCTAATATCAAGCAGGGAGATTTGTTAGATACTTGGGAGGCATTAAACCAGTGAGGGAGTGGGTGTAAATCCAAGAAGATAGTGAGAAAGGAGGTATGTCTGAGACTGGTACAGTTCAGAAGTCAAATAGTCAAGGCAGGCAAGGGCAAGGCACAGAATGAAGTCAGACTCAGCAGTTGCACTGCATTTACCTCCACGCACGAGGTCTGACACAGAAGGCAGATGAGCTCAGGGTATGGTCTTGAACATGGCACTGGGATATTATCGCAATTTCAGAGGCATCACTCAGGGATGGGTAGGACTGGCAGCTTAATGTTCCAGGGTATAGATGCTATAGCAAGGATAGAAAGGGGGACAAGAGAGGAGGGGGGGTGGCATTTTTTATTCAGGATAACATTATGTTTTTGCTGAGGGAGGATATTCCTGGGAGTACACCTAGTGAGGTTATTTAGGTGGAACTGGGAAATAAGAAAGGGATGATCACCTTATTGGTGTTTTCTGCATGGATTTCGTCTGGATCCTCTGGTTTCCTCCCACAGTCCAAAGATGTAGGTTGGATTATCCAGGCTGAATTACCCACAGTGTTCAGGGATGTGCAGGTTGGGTGGATTATCCAGGCTGAATTACCCACAGTGCTCGGGGATGTGCGGGTTGGGTGGCCCTGGGAAATGCAATGTTACAGGGGGACATTAGTATCTCTGCGTCAGTATCAGTGTGTTGCGCTGAATGACCTGCTTCCACACTGTTGGGAGTCTCCGATAATTCTACTAGTTTTAAAATAGTTACAGAAAATAATAGACCAGATCTACAAGTTAAGGTTCTGAATTGGACAAAGTCCAATTTTGATGGCACAAGGCAAGAACTTTGGCCCCTCCAGCCTGCTCTGCCATTCAATAAGATCAGGGCTGATCTTTTCATGGCCTCAGCTCCACATTCCTGCTCTCTCACCATAACCCTTAATTCTTTCCCTGTTTACAAATCTACATTTTGCCTTAAAGGCATTCAAATGCTGCAGTCAGCAGGGAACGCCACAGATTCACAACCCTTTAGCTGAAGAAGCTCCTCCTGATCTCAGTCCTAAATCTGCTCCACCTTATTTTGAGGCTATCCTCTGTAGTTTGACCCGCCCTCAGTGGAAATAGCCTCCCTGTTTCTGTCTTATCTCCTCCCCTCATAATTTTATTTGTTTCCTCTCCAACCTTCCATTCTTCTAAATTACAATGACTATAGAACCAGGTTTCTCAATCTCTCCACATACACCACCCTCTCAACTCCCAACTCAAACTAGTGACCCTCCTCTGTACTCTCTCCAGTGCCAGTACATCCTTGCTCATATAAGGGGACCAATCCTGTACACAGTACTCCAGGTGTGGCCTCCCCAGCACCCTGTACAGCTGCAGCATAACCATCCCTCTAGCAATGAAGGACAATATTCCCTTCACTGCCTTAATTACCTGCTGTACCTGCAAACCAGCTTCCTGTGATTCATGCACAAGGGCACCCAGCTCCCTCTGCACATAACGGACTCATAACGGCACACAAACCAACAGCCACGCTCAGACAACAACTTCCTAGAACAAAGGAGCCAATACCCAACATGAGCAAAACTAATGTAGTTTATAAAATACCATGCAAGGACTGCACAAAACACTATATAGGACAAACAGGAAGACAGCTAACAATCCGCATCCATGAACACCAACTAACCACGACACGACCAGCTATCCCTAGTAGCCACACACTCAGACAACAAGCAACATGAATTTGACTGGGAAAACACTACTATCATAGGGCAAGCCAGACAGAGAACAGCCAGGGAATTCCTAGAGGCATGGCATTCATCCACAAACTCCATCAACAAACACATCGACCTGGACCCAATATACCAACCACTACAGCGGACAGCTGAAACTGACACCCGGAAGCGGCAAGGACAGACCACTATAAATACCGGAAGAAACATCAAAGAAACGCTTTGCAGGAGGCTCCACAGCACTGATGATGTCTCCTAGCCAGGGGACGAAACGTTTGCAACTAAAACTTCCAGCTCGGCGAACAGAACCACTACAACAAGCACCCGAGCTACAAATCTTCGCACAAACTTTGAACATTTGTTAGAATATTATGTGCAGTTCAGACCTGCCTCCGATCAGAAGAGTGCTGTGAAACTTGAAATGTTTCAAAAAAGGATGCTGTTAGGGTTTTAGGATTTGAGGTTGGAGGCTGGGGCTGTTTTCCCTGGAGTGCCATAGGCTGAGCGGTGATGTTATGGAGGTTTATACTATCATGAGGGGCATGAATAGACTAAATTGAACAAGGTCTTTTCCCTGGAGTGGTGGTGTCCAGAAGTAGAGGGCATTGCTTTAGGGTGAGTGGATAAAATTTCAAAGGGGCCTAAAGGACAACTCTTTCCTACAGTGGGTGGAATGAGCTGCCAGAGGAAGTGGTGGAGGCTAGTACAATTAAAACATGTTAAAGGCATCTAAATAGACACATGATATGATTAGGAAGCGTTTACAGGGCTATGGGCAAAATGGGAATGGATTAGGTTCGGATACCTGGTTGGCATGGATGAGTTAGACCGAAGGGTCTGTGTCGGTGATATACATCTCTGACTGTGGGATCATAACAGCTTATACTGTTCTGCTTCATCTCTGGGCTCCCTCATGACCACTTTGTCAATATCTAGCTTCCTCAGTCTCGAACAATGGGTGTATTTTTGGTCTGTTTATTATTTTACTATTACTTTTACAGACGTTTTAGTAAGTTAATTTTTCACTGCCGCCGAGCCCCTGACCATGTGCTGCTTATTAATATTTTTCTGGAAAATCTTTGACTGTCAAGAATTCTTTTTCCAATAAACATGTGTGTTTTCCTTCCATTTCTGACGATCAAATTCTGCACCATTTTCATTCCCTGTAATCCGTTTTGCACTCCCTGAAACATCATGTGTATTTCTCCTTCCACAGATCCCAGTGATTAATGCCAAAGCCCTGTTGCCTGGGGAGAGGGTGATGTTTGACTTTCTTGTACAGCTGCAGATTGTGTGGGGAAGGTGCTCCCACAATGTGGTTGGGTAAGAGACATTACACATTATTCATTACAGTAACAGTGATGATTTGAAGATGATGTCCAAATCAAGAACAGTTGTAATTTTATTGTCCTGCTTATAATTTCACAGAACTATTATTGGGAACTTTAGACATCAGGCCAGAGAAGGATGGTATTAGGTCAGGTGACCAAAAGCATTGCCAAATAAGCAGGTTTTAGGAATATCTTAAAGGAGGAAAGCAGACCTGTGAGGTTTTAGCTGCGGATTTCAGACCTTGTTGCTTTGGCAACTGTAAAAGCAGCCACACAGGTGAGGTAATGAATTAACAGATCATTGGGAGTCTCGAACAGAATGGGTTGTCGAGGTCTCAAAGGGTGTGAGATACAGCGAGCTGGGGATGGTCACAACCAAAAATTACATCAAGGGTGAGAATTTTAAATTGAGGGATGTGGGCCGGATGCTGGCAAGTGAGACTAGATTGGGTTGGGATATCTGGTCGGAATGGACAGGTTGGATTGAAGGGTCTGCTTCCATGCTGTACATCTCTGTGGGTCTATGTTGTTGATTATGAATAGCAGCCTTTTGATGGATCAACAAGTTTTCGAACAAGGGAGTACTTGGGCAGAGATTTAGTTTTTCTTGAGATTACAGGGAGGTTGAATGTGGGAAGTTGGCCAGGAGTGTGTTTGGATAATGAAGTCTCGAGATAACACAAGGTGGGTGAGAGTTTCTGAGCTGAGGTGAGGGTGGAATCAGCTAGAAATAGTGGTGTTGGAGTGGGACTAGGCTGTCCCCCTCACCTCACCTCTGGGATTCAGCTGGTTGTCAGGTTGTGAATCAGGGCAGTACCACAATCGGGAGCTGAGTGGCCCTGGTGGAGCCTAAAATGAGTGTCACTCAGCTGGCTGTTGCTGAGCAGCTGCTGCTTGGTAGCCCTGTTGATGACTACTTCCATCACTTTACTGCTGATCGAGTATGGACTGATAGAGGGAAATTTCCTGGGTTGGATTGCCCTGTGTTTGTGTTGAACATGCCTGTTCTACATTGTTGTTCGATGCCAGTGCTGAAGCGGTACGTGGCTTGGTGGATGGCAAGTTCTGGAGCACAAGCCATCTGTACTATTTCCAGAATATTTGCAGGACCTGTAGCCTATGCACTACTTAACCATTTCTTGATGTTATTCAAACTGAATTGATGTGAGAGGCCCCTCCATCAGTAAGGGTGGGGATACCTGTGATGCGTCCTCCAGTGAGTCGTTTAATTGTCCATCGCTGTTCACAATTGGGTGTGGCAGAACTGCAGAGCTCCGATCTGTTCCATTGGATGTAGAATCACTTAACTCTATTGCTTGCTGCTGATGCTGTTTGATATGCACGTAGTCCTGTTTGGTAGCTTCACCAGGTTGGCACTTTGTTTTTAGGTATGCCTGGTGCTGCTCTGGGCATGCCCTCCTTTCCTGTCCATTGTGATGGGTGAGAGTGGGATTTACAAACCCATGAGATTACAGATTGTGCTGGAGTACAGTTCTGCTGCTGTTATTATCCCACAGTGCCTCAGAGGTACCCAGTTTAAGATCTAACATCTCTTCAAAGTATATCCCATTTAGAATGGTGATAGTGCCACTCAACACAATGGAGATTTTTCTTAACTTTAAGGCAAGACTTTGTCTCCAAAAGGAATATGTGATGGTCGCTCGTACCGATACTGTCATGGGCAGATGTATCTGCAGCTGGTCAATTCATAACAATGAGATCGAGTGTGTTTTTCCCTCTTGTTGGTTCCCTCACCACCCACTGCAGACTCAGTTGAGCAGCTATATCCTTTAGGACCTGACCAGCTCAGTCAGTAATTGTTGCAGAGCTCTCCCTCCCCATCATCCCTCTCCATTGCTCCACTGTTACTCAGTTATCAAACTGCTGACCACATTCCCACTACTCGATTAGGTGCAGCTTCCTCCAATGAAGCATTATAATGGTTAAACCCGTTGCCTGACAAATTTCTTTCCCTTACTGCTGAGCCCCTCCCTCTCCCTGGGAACTCTGAGGCAGAACTACACTCTTCGTAATATTGCTCTCATATCTGTAACCCCAAGGTGACCTTCTGATCAGGTATCTACACAATCACTAACACCAGGAATTCCAATCTCTGAAACGTTGTTTGTCTCCTCCTCCCCCCAGCTCCATTGCTACTGAAACCCCTTACCCGCGTCGGTGTCGCCTTAAACTTGATGAATCTGAAGCGGAACCCTTGATTCCGTGACTGACCCAGAAGCTGGTTTCAGACTCCCCCATGATGGGAAACATCCTCTCACGATTTATCCTGTCAAACTCCTTAAGTGTCTGGTGGTGGGGTCTGATTGTAAGTGGTGGAAATGGCAGAGGATGATGTGTTGTATCTGGGTGGAAGGTAAGGACTTAGGGAGGGTTCTATCCTTGCAGTTGGATGTGTGGGTTTCAAAGGCAAAGATGCCGGACGCGGAGGAGACACTTTCAATGGTATTAACAACGTGGGAGAGAAAATTGCAGTCCTTGAAATACGGGGCCATTTGTTATGTTCAGGCTTTACTGGAACACTGCAGTAAGCACGAGACAGGGATGTTGGCCAGGGAACAGGCTCGTGTGTTAAAGTGACAGGCAGCTGGAAGCTCGGGTCTGTTTTTGCAGCAAAATGTAGATCATCGTCTGCCATTTCCACCACCTCCACTGAGATGCTGCCAGACACTGGTTCCTGTCCCCTCCATTAACAGCTATGCACCCTCCCAGCCAGATCATAATCCATTCCTTTGTCTTTCCAAATGTTCCGGTCTCTCTCTGGGTTCTGTCCCTGCCTATTATTTACTCTTTAACCCCTATCTCCTGCAGTATAAAGATCTGCAGGTGAGTTGAATTGGCCAAGCTAAATTTCCCATAATGTTCAGGGATGTGTAGGTTAGGTGCATTAGTCAGGAGGAATATACAGTAATAGGGTAGGGGAATGGGTCTGGGTGGGATACCCTTCGGAGGGACGCTGTGGAACTTTAGGGCCGAATGGCCTGTTTCCATGCTGTCAGGATTCTAATGTTCCCAGCTCCCATCGGTCCTGAGGAAGGGCCACTGGACAGATTCCTGTTCCCAGATGCTGCCAGACCTGCTGAGCTTTCCCAGCACCTCCTGCTTGTTGTTCCTGATTGACACCATCCATCCACCTTCCGGGTTTGATTCAGGCAGGGGGAGGATCCCACCACTGACCTCACAATGGGGTCCAGCTGATTGATGGCAGCTTCGGACCAATAGGAAAAGGTGGTGGGACTGGTGGACCAAGTGGAACCAGCTGGTCATCCAAACAATGGGAGTGAATGAGGGGCGTGGCCAGTGGGATGACACGTCACCAGTAACTCCGCCTGTGCAGAGCCACGTGACTCGGCCGTTGGTGAATGTGGGAGACACAAACAGGGAAGGGGAGAGTGGCCTCGGAGACAGGGAGATAATGAGTCACTTTAGACTGGGAAGTTTTAATTACACTCTGTGTAGGTCGTTAATCTGAATTAGAAACTCTTTCCCACGTTTGCATCAGATGGGAAAATGGCTGCAGCCCTCAGGCATTGATAGGTCCTGGACTATGGCCGCCATCTTTATTGGGGGCAAGTCATAGTGAGGCACATGTCCTCTTCCAAGGATGGGGGGTGTGTACGATTTGAAGAGAGGCATTTACACATCAAGCACATACCAAGAGAACAGTATGTCTTTATATTCTTCCTGCACTGGCTCTGTGTTTTGTTTTGAGTTCATTTCATAGGATATTAAATCAGAATAATTGAGGTTGGGATCTCAAAAGCAAGTTTTTGCAGTCAATGGAGTCATCAGGATCTGAATATCATTGGCATTTAACTGTGGAAGGAGAAAGGTTTGTCTGTTCTATTTGTGGGAAAATATCTCCAATATTTTTGTTAAGCAGAAAGATGTACAAATTCGTGGTTGGATCACCCTTTGGGTGTGTGCTCTGTTCTGGGCCCTGCAGCTGAGGAAGGAAATATTGGCCTGAGAGGGAGCACAGATTTATCCAAATTACACCTTGTCTCTTTGTAAGAACTCTCAGATTTAGACCCAGTTACCCACTTCATGATGTTAACCTGTAAACTTCATATTTTCAATTAGCTGCAAACTTCCCATTTAAACTCCTTTTGGACTCAAATTCCAGTACCTTTTCAGGTGGAATGTTCCAGATTCTGATAACTGTCTGTTCATTCAGAAGCTGTTGACTCTGGGGTTACAAAGGGCTGAATTGAAAGATGAGGTGCTGTCCCTGAGCTCCCATTGAGATGCATTGGAACAGGACAGGAGGCTGAGGGCAGTGTAGGTGTGAGCAGACAATGAAAATGACAGGGCTGCACTGTGAGGGCTGCTTGGCTCAATGAGACTGTTTTGGAGTTGGGTGTAAACAGACTGATGTGAGACAGGGAGAAGGTGAAACAAAAACTCAGTTTTAGTTCAGGCCGTTCAGAAATTCCCATGGTCCCATTGGGAACAGCCAGTTTTTAAGTGATACCTGCGGAGTATTTGTGAACAGTTTTTAAGGTAGTTTTCCTGAGGGCAGTTGAGAGCTAACCACATTGCTGTGGGTCTGGAGTCACATGTCGGCCAGACCAGGTGAGGATGACAGTTTCCTTCCCTACAGGACATTAGTGAACCAGATGGGTTTTCTAACAATCGACAATAGTTTCATGGTCATCATTCGCCTTTTCATTCTAGATTGTATTGGATTCCGATGCTGCCATCAGCCATGTTGGGATTCTAACCCTAATCCTCGGAACATTGCACACGTCCCTCATCTGGCAGGAATACCATTAAGCTATTTCCTCCCTTTTTAGCAATGTTTAAAAGAAAGTTCCATCATTCTACGTGTACAATGTGAGATAAAATACTGCAACGTCCATGTGTCAGCCTCTCCTAAAGGTCAATCAACATAAATTTGTTTGGGGCGAAATATTTCACTTTTTTGGGGGGAAGGGGGTTTAATAAACAAATATGAATCGAAATAAAAATCTTATGCCACGGACATGTAATTTCTGAAGGCGGAGGGGGATTACAGAGACAGGGAGGGTTGTGGGGCCAGAGGGGGACTGTTGTCCAAACATCACTGTGGTGTACATGGACTGCAGCATTTCAGGGAGGCGGTTAACCACCACTTTCTCCCAGACAAGTAAAGGTGGCCAATAAACACTGGTCTGGGCAGCAAAGGCACCCCCCCAGTGAATAAAACCAAGCAGTGACCTCTCTGAGCTGACTTGCTGTGATGTTAAAAACCTCTCTGGAAATGGAGTGGGCAGAGAAGAGAAACAGTGACATTTCACAGCTGCCCTCAGAGAGACCTCCCCCTTGGAAGTACTCAGAGCCGGGATCAGCTCAGTGAGTTTCAGTCTCTTCAAACATCAATCTTAGTCAGTTTGATTTTATTAAATCTACAGTAGTGAGTAAGGTGAGGATTTCTTTTTAATGTCTTACGGTCTCTTGATTAAATGTTTAAGATATGAAACATAAGCATTAAGTTATTCTCGGGCAGTATTTTTAGAGCAGTAAGACTGTGCCTTTGTCTTGTTCTGTAGGTTGTTAAGGCAGAGAGATGGCCTGTTGTAGAGTGGCGTGCTGTTCCTGTTGGATGTGGGAGATTAGGGAGAGTTTCAATGATCCTGATGATTATGTCTGCAGGAAGTGTGATTGCAAATCCTATTGGAACGCATGGATTGGTGGAGGAGTGATTAAAGGCACTGAGGAATTGACAGGAGCCGCGGGGTGTGATCGGTAGCAGTCTGAGAATTGCAGGATACTGCAGATACAGTCAGGTAGATGGTTACCTCCAGGAAAGCTAGGAGGGGCAGGTAGGTACTGCAGGAGTCTCCTGTGGCTATCCCCATCTCCGACAAGTATACTGTTTTGGAAAATGTAGGTGGTAATAGACTTTCAGGGGAATGTAGCACTGACAGTCAAGTTACTGGTAATGAGACTGGCTTCTAACATAATGTGAGGTAAATCCAGTTCCACATGATCGATGGTGATAGGGGACTCTCTAGTCAGGGGTACAGTCTGCCATTTCTGCAGCTGACAGTGAGACATTGTACATTGGTACCAATGGCATAGGAAGGGGAAAGCATGGGGTCCTGACGAGCAGGGAGATTTGCTCGTGCCACTCGGGAGGCATTAAACCAGTGAGGGAGTCGGGTAATCCTAAAGAGATAGTGAGAAAAGAGGTGAATCTGAGGCTGGTACTGTTCACCGGTCAGACTGTCAAGGCAGGCAAGAGCAAGTCACAGAATGAGGTGCGACGGACCAGTTGCACTGCATTTATTTCAGTGCAAGAGACCTGACAGGTCAGGCAGATGGGATCAGGGTATGGTTTTGGACATGGCACTGGGATATTAAAGCAATTACAGAGGCATCACTCAGGGATGGGTAGGACTAGCAGCTTCATGTTCCAGGGTATGGATGCTATAGCAAGGATAAAAAGGGGGCAACAGACCAGGGGGAGAGGTGTTTTTGATTAGAGATAACATTATGGCTGGGCTTCGGGAGGATATTCCTGGGAGTACATCCAGGCAAGTTATTTGGTTGGTATTGAGAAATAAGAAAGGGGTGACCATCTTACTGGGATTGTATTATAGACTCTCTCCCAATAGTCAGCGGGGAATTGAGACACAATTTTACCAGGAGATCTCTATTATCTGTAAGAATAACATGGTTGCAATGATAAGGGGTTTTAACTTTACCAACATGGCCTCGGAGTGCTGTAGTGTTAAGGGCTTGGATGGAAAGGTATTTGTTCAGTGTGTACGAGAACATTTCTGATTCAGTTTGTAGGATGTACCTTCTAGAGAAGGAACAAAACCTGACCTGTTTTCTTTATTCATTCACAGGATGAGGCTGTCACTGGCTCGGCCAGCATTTCTTGCTGCGTTTACCCAGAGGGCAGTTAAGAGTCAACCACGTTGCTGTAGGTCTGGAGTCCCATGCAGACCAGACCAGGTAAGGATGGCATTTTCCTTCCCTAAAGGTCATGAGTGAACCACATTGGTTTTTTCAACAATTGACAATGGATTCCTTGTCGTCACTAGATTATTTTTTCCAGATATTTATTGAATTCACGTTCCCAAATCTGCCGTGATGGGATTCAAACCCGGGTCCCCAGAACGTTATCTGGGTCTCTGGACTAACTGTCTAGTGATAATTTCACTCCGTCATCGCTGCCTCTTAGAAAATGAGGCAGGGTGAGTGACTGAGGTATCAGTGGGGCAGCACATCAGCACTAAAGACCCCACAGTATTGTGGCTCAGTGGTTAGTGCTGCTTCCTCAGCTCCAGGGACCTGGGTTTGATTCCAGCCTCGGGCGACTGTATGTGTTGGCACATTCTCCCCAGTGTCTGTAAGGGTTTCCTTCGGGTATTTTAGTTTGCTCCCGCAGTCCAAAGATGTGTAGGTTAGTTGGATGAACCATGTTAAATTTCCCATAGTGTCCAGGTGCAGTATATGAGGTTTTGGGATGTGCAGGCAAATCTCTGCCTGATGTGAAAAGATCCCTTTGGGGTCTTGGACAGAGGTCGGAGGGAGGTGTGGCCGCAAGTTTTACATCTCCCATGGCGGTAAGGGAGGGTCAAGGGTGCGGAGCATGAGTTGGTGAGAGGGTATGGACCCAAGAAGGGAGTCGCAGAGGGAATGGTCTCTGCGGAACACAGATAGAGGTGGGGAGGGAAATGTGTCTCTGGTGGTGGGGTCTGACTTCACGGAGCAGAAATAAGAGGTTAATGTGCTATATCTGGAGAGTAGTGGGGTGGAAGGTGAAGATCGCAGGGTTATATTCTTTATTGTGGCTGGAGGGGTGGGGTAAAGGCGGAGGTGCGGGAAGTGGAGGGTATATGTTGGAGGGCATTGTTCAAAAAGTCGGAAGAAAAGCTATGGTCCGTGAAGTAGGCCTTTCTGGGATGTCCTGGAATAGAATCCAAAGAGATGAAACAAATATATCACAGACAAAAGATTAACTGGACCAGACAATATGACCCCTTAAAGGTCAACATGGCTGCCTATGGAACCACAGGGGGTGTGAAATATATGCAAATATTTCACATCATTTTACTGGAGAAGTATATGGAAGCTCGAGAGATTGGAGATATAAACAGTGATAACTTGAAAAGTGTCCATGTTACAGAGGAGGTGGTACTGGATGTCTTAAATCGCATCAAGGTGGATAAAGCCCTGGAACTTGATCAGGTGTATCCTGCAACTTCCTGGAAATCTAGGGAAGTGATTGTTGGGTCTCTCCTGAGGTATTTGTATCGTTGTTAGCAACAGGTGAGGTGCCATTATTTTAAAAAAGGTGGTAAGGAGAGGCCATGGAACAAGAGAACAGTGAGCCTGAAGTCAGTGGCAGGCAAGTTGTTGGAAGGGATTCTGAGGGACAGATATCCATCTACTTAGAAAGGTAAGGAATGATCAGGGAGAGTCAATGTGGCTTTGTACATGCACAATTGTGTCTCACTAACTTGAGTGAGTGTTTTGAAGTGACAAAGAAAATTGATGAAGCCAGGCGGTGAATGTTGTTTATTTGGACATTCAACAAGATTCCACAAAGCAGACTGGTTAGCAGGGTTAGATCACACGGAATGCAGGGGGAGTAACCATTACAAAAGTACCTTGAAGGTAGGAGACAGAGAATGACGGAGGATTGCTTTGTGTACTGGAGGCCTGGGAGCAGTAATGTGCTTCAAGGATGTATATTGGGCCCTTAAATAAATGACTTGGATGTGAATATATGAGGTATGGTCAGTAGGTTTACAGAAGACACCAAAATTGGAGGTGTAGTGGACAGTGAAGAAGGTTAGTTCAGAATACAACAGGATCTTGATCAGATGGGCCATTGGAGCAAGGAATGGCAGACGAGTTAAATTTAGATAAATGTGAGCTGTTGTATTTTGGATAGGCAAATCTGGGCAGGACTTATACACTTAATGGTAACATTCTGGGGAGCGTTGCTGAACAAAGGGACCTTGGAGTGCAGGTTCATAGTTCCCTGACAGTAGAGTCACAGGGAGGCGGGGTAGTGAATGCAGCGTTTGGTACGCTCCCCCTTATTGGTCAATGCATTGAATGCAGCTGTTGTGATGTCATATTGTGGCTGGACAGGGCACTGATGAAGGCCCTTCTGGAATTCTGTTTTCCGTTCCAATCTTCCTGTTCTTGGAATAATATTGAGAAACTTGAAAGGTTAAGAAAACGTTTGCAAGGACTTTGCCAGGGTTGGACGGTTTGAGCTATTGGGAAAGGCTGAATAGGCTGGGACTATTTTCCCTGGAGAGTTGGAGGCTGAGAGGTGATCTTATAAAATCATGAAGGGACCGGATAAGGTGAGCAGTCAGGGACTTCTTCCCAAGTTCGGTGGGCCCAGAACTAGAGGGTGAAAAATGTGAAAAATGAGGTCTGCAGATGCTGGAGATCACAGCTGAAAATGCGTTGCTGGTTAAAGCACAGCAGGTCAGGCAGCATCTTAGGAACAGGAAATTCGACGTTTCGAGCATAAGCCCTTCTTCAGGAATGGAGAGAGTTTGCCAAGCAGGCAAAGATAAAAGGTATGGAGGAGGGACTTGGGGAGGGGCGATGGAGGTGGGATAGGTGGAAGGAGGTAGGCAGGTGTTGAGGAAGGAGATGTGGCTGTGGTAACGAGTCTGTTTGAGAACGTGGCTGAAGAGCTTCTGTGCAGAGGAGATGACCTGGGGGGGGGGTGCAGTGAGAAAGACAGACTCACTGAAATCCTTGTAGAGGGAGGAAGAGAGCTTCTTCAAGGAAGGCATCCCTGCAAGAGGATTCGCAGTAGGTTAAACTCGAAGATTTTCACGAGGGGTGTGGAAAAGGTGAGCAGCTGGGTCCTATTTCCTCAGGTTAGGTGGGTCCAAAACTAGAGCACATAGGTTTAAGTTGAGAGGGCAAAGCTTTAAAAGGGATCTAACTGGCAACGTTTTCAAGCTGAGTGTGGTGTGTGTATGGGAGGAGCTACCAGATGAAATAGTGGAGGCTGATAAAATCACAACATTTAATAGGCTTCCAATTGGGTACACAAATAGGAAGGGTTTTGATGGATGCAGGCCAATAGATGGTAAATGGGAATCCATTAGTTTAGGATTCCTTGTTGGCATGGACGAATTGGAACGAAGGTCTGTTTCTTTGATGTTCTTAAATTAAGATGCATTCCTGTCTTTTGTGGAGAGCTAGCTGAAGCACAAATAATTAACCTTGGAGCTGAGAAGGTGAAGCAGTGATTTCGACCTGGTGCAGATTTGATTCCAAAGTTTTGAATTTGCAAAGAGAGAGGAATTGTTAACACTGTCACAATTTTTAGTAACTACTTTCAAGTAATTGGCAAATAATACAAGGTGAAAATGTGAACACTATTTTACTCAGTAAGTTCTAAGCATCTGGAACAGTCTGAACAACACAGATTCAGCAGGCATTCTCGAAAAGACTTGGAATTTTACTTTTTAAGGAAAGATTTGGGGGATATGGGCACATGGGAGGGGACTTGGGACAGATTTGCAGCATCTCCAGAGGGGGAAGAGTACAACCCCAATGGACTGAATAGCCCCCAGCCCCTGTGCTCTGTGATACTGCCCCATTCACTGCGAATGATGAAGCTCATCCCAGGGCAGAGAGAGGGATTAGCCCTCCACTCTCATGACAATTGTGCCCGGCTGATTGACGGCAGCTCCAGACCAATGGGAGGAGAGTCTGTGTGGTCCTGCAGCCAATGGGAGTGAATGAGGGGTGTGGCCAGCAATACGACACCTGTCCATGAGCTGTGCAGGTGCAGTGTCACTGGGTGGGGGTGGGAGAGAGACAGCAGAGTCTGGGACAGAGGCTGTAGGACATGAATTACAAACTCCCGGTAAATTAAAACCAAAAGAACTGTGAAAGATGTAAATTAAAAACAACAACCAGGAGGTTCTGGAAAAGATCTGGCAGCATCTGTGAAGAGAAATCAGAGTTAAAGTTTAAGATCCGATGATCCTTCCACAGAACAGATGTTACTGAGAAAAAAAAGTCAGTTTATTTGCAGAAGATAGTGTGGGGAGAGGATAAAAGGAGTAAAGGATAGGTGGGGATAGAGTGAGAAGGACAGTTGGATAAAGGATAATGATCTGGCTGGGGGAGGGTGACTAGCTGTTCGTGGAGATTGTTAGTGGCTAACCATAGGTAGTGTGTAATGGCAGGCTGTTAGAACAAGGCCTGGTGTGTGGGGTAGGGGGCTACGACATGAGGTTGTTAACCACTAACTGTCTCCATTGTAAGCTGTTGCCCACTTATATCACTCCACGATTGGAGCTGCTGAGGACACAAACCTTTGGAATATCCTCCCGAACCCCCTCTCTCTGCCTTAAAGATGTATCTAAAAATCGTTCTCCTTAATCAACGTTTCCATCATCCGTGAAGCATTTTAGGAGATTTGTCAATGTGAAAGGCTCCATACAATGCAGGTAGTTGTTGTTATTGTCTGACATCAGGAGAAACAGGGATGAGCCCTCTCTCTCTTGTACCTGATGAACAGCAGCAAAAGCAGGAAGCACTGAGCATGCTCCAGCCCACAATGGGACTCGGATTATTGATGTCAGTGGGGGAACGGGGGCTAGAGGTGCTCGTTGTTCCTTCAACCAATCGGAGTGAATGAGGGGCGGGACGATACTTTACCACGTGATAAACTTCACTAGCAGCACAGTGTGTGTTGTGACCAAGGCATTGGAAATGTGTGAAGGTGCAGGGCAGGGGGAAGGAAAGACGTATTGACCAGGAAGGGAAGGAAATTTTCACGGTATGGAATGAGAGGTTTTACAGAACTTAGTGTACATTGTACAACACAAATTTGAAAATCCAAATTCTGTACCATTTTCTCTCCCTATTATGCATTTTACACTCCCTGAAATATCAACTGTGTGTTTCTCTCTCTCCACAGATCCCAGTGATCGGTGCCAAAGCCCCATTGCCTGTGGAAAGGTGATGTTTGACTTCCTGTGCAGCTGCAGTTCGTGTGGTGAAGGTGCTCCCACAATGTGGTTGGGTAAGAGCTGTTATAGATTATTCACTCAGCGACAGTGAAGAGTTGACAATGTATGTGCAAATCAACAACAGTTTGTTTGTTTTTATCATGTTTACAATTCCACAGAAATACTATTGAGAGCTTCCGACATAAAGCCACAGATGGGGATATTAGGTCAGGTGATCAAAAGAATTGCCAAATACACAGGTTTTCAGGAATACCTTAAAGGAGGAAAGCAGGTCTGAGAGGGTGATGGTGGGAATTCCAGACCGTGTTGCCTTGGCAACAGTAGAAACAGCCAGACAGGTGAAGCAATGAATAAACACATCGTTGGGAGTCTGAAAGGAAATGAGTTGTCGGGATCTCACAGGTTGTGTGGTGCAGGGAGACAGGGATGTTCACGACAGGAATTACATCAAGGGTGAGAATTTTAAATTTTTGCTTGTTGATGGATCAACAAGTTTTGGTACAAGTGAGCACTTGGACAGTAGGGTTTTAGATACTCTTGAGATTTCATGTACGTTGAACGTGGGAGGCTGGCCATGAATGTGTTTTATAATGAAGTCTGGAGATAACACAGGGATGGACAAGTATTTCAATAAATGAGCTGAGGCTAGGGTGGAGTTGGGTGACGTCACGAATGTAGACATAGTGTTTTTGGAGTTGGGCTGCTCCTCATCATCACTCCTCCTACCAAATCACAGATATTGTTCCTTGTTCTATCTGTCTGTCTTTTCTGGTTATGTCCTTCTCTCCCATTCTGCTACAAACTAATATTTGACCCCACCGTTGTTGCAAACACCGATTCCATCCCCACTCTCCCTTTCCTTTCTGAATTCCTTGTATTTGGTGTCCCTCAAGGATCTCTCCTTGGTCCCTCCTGTATCTCACCTACATACTGCCAAGAGGTGATATTGTCCAAAAGCACAGTGTTAGGTTTCACATGTACACTGACAATGCCCAGCTCTCCCTCCCCATCATCCCTCTCCATTACTCAGTTATCAAACTGCTCATCACACTCCCACTACGCGATTAGCTGCAGTTTGCTCCAATGAAACATTGTAGTGGTTAAACTCATTGCCTTCAGTTGCTATTACAAATTCCTTTCCCTTCCTGCTGAGCCCCTCCCTCTCCCTGGGAACTGTCTGAGGCAGAGCTACACTCTTCACAATATTGCTGTCATATCTGTAACCCCAAGGTGACCTTCTGATCAGGCATCTACACAATCACAAACACCAGGATTCCAATCTCTAAAATGTTGCTTGTCTCCACCTCACCCCAGCTCCATTGCTACTGAAACCCCTGACCCGTGTCGGTGTTGCCTTAAACTTGACGAATCTAAAATAGAATCCATGATTCCGTGACTGACCCAAAATCTGGTTCCAGGCTCCCTCATGATGGGAAATATCCTCTCAGTATTTACCCTGTCAAACTCCTTAAGAATCCTTCATGTTACAATGAGATCCCCTCTCATTGTTCCCAAATCCAGTGAGTGGAGTCCCAACTACTTCAGCCTTTTCTTAAAAGATAATCCCTGCAAACGATGGATCATCCCAGTCAGGTTTCTGTGAAATGTCTCTGATGAAATGTATTTCCTTAAATAAAGGGACCAAAACTTCTGTCATTAATCCCAGATGTGGTCTCACTTCAATTTATAAACTTCATAAATTTCCTCTCAGGTATATACTCCAAACAACTCCCTTTAAACTTGCACTGATGTTGAAATGCTCAGCAGGTCATGCAGCATCTGTGAAGAAAAATCAGTTAAAGTTTCGGGTCTGGTCACCCTTCCTCAGATACGTTAACTCTAATTTCTTTTCACATCAGCTGCTAGACCTGCTGAGCTTTTCCAGAAACTTCTGTTTCTCTTCCTGGTTTACAGCATCTGCATTTGGTTCGGTTTTCATATCATTTAAACTTGCCATCTCTCCTCTAGAATCTGTCATTTCCATCTTGGAAAAAAGATTCACATTTGTTTGGTCTCCCCGACTCTGGGGGAAAAATATAAACCATGACTAGTCACCCTATCATTGCTCCTTATAATTTTATAAAGTTCAATAAAGCCACCTAAAGTGTCCAGTGCTGCAGGGAAATAGCCTCAGCCTATTCAGCCTCTCCCTATGGTTCAAATGTTCCAATACTGGTAACACCCTAGTAAAACTTTTCTGAACTCGTGCAAGTTTCCCAACATCTTTCCTGTAACAGGGAGGCTGGAAGTGAAAGTAGTCTGGGGATTCCAAAGGTGGCCAAGCCAAGAAACTGTACAACTGAAACATGATCTCCCAACTCCTATCCTCAATGCACTGCCCAATAACAGCTAGCATACCGCACACCACCTTCACCGACCTGTCTACCTTCAACTACACTTTCAAGGAACTATCAACCCACACTGCACGGTCTGTTTGTTTGTCATCACTTCCCAGGAATTGCCATTAAGATGTTGAGTACTTTTCTGGTAACATCTTTCTGAAATCAGGGAGACTACAATTGAATGCAGTATTCTAACACTGGCCTCACCAATGCCCTACTCAGCCACAACGTGACCTCCTAATCCCTATACTCAGTGACAGAATCCCTACAGTGTGGAAGCAGGCCTTTCGGCCCATGACCCATACCAATCATCGGAACAGCATTCCACCCTAACTCTGTAACCTACCATTACCCAAAGCTAATCCAGCTAACCTGCATGGCTTTGGATTTGTGGGAGGAAATTGAGAGCACTCAGAGTAAGCTCACGCAGACACACAGGGAGAATGTGTAAACACCACACAGACAGTGGAATCAAACCAGGGTCCAGTTATTGACCAGCGCATTCCATTAAAGGTCAGTGTCCCAAATGCCACATTCAGCACCTGATCTCCCTGAAACCCCCACTTTCCAGGAACTATGCAGTTGTTCTGAGCCCTTCAGAGGGAAGTCAGGTGAGGAGGAGAAAACAAACAGGGTTGACTAGTAGATTTATAAAATAACTCTCCATCTTCCCCCTCTGTGTTCCCTCCCGTCTCCCCCCACTCTCTTTTACCCCCCCCCTCCTTTGTCGGTCAGTCCTTTGTCGGCCCCCCCACATCGTCGGTCGTGAATCCCCCCCTTTGATCTGTCCCACAATCTGTCACACCCTCTGTCAGTCGCCCACTTGTTGGTCGCACACACCCCCTCTTTTCCCCCCTCTGTCGGTTGCCCCCCCCCCCGCCCTCAGTCTGTTCCCCCTCTTTGTCGGTCGCCACCTCTGTCCCCCCCCCCGGTCTGTTCCTCTCCTCTCGAATCCTGTTTTGTGGCCCCATCCATTTCTGTGCCTCCCCTCTCTATCCCCCTCTCTGTCCCCACCCATTTCTGTCACAACCCTCTCGATCCACCCACCCTCTCTGTCTACCCTCCCCTCCCAGTCCCCTAGTTCTGTACTCCCCCCCCCCCCCCCCCCCCCCCCCCCCGCCACCCCGGCAGGGAAAATATCTTGTCTATTTACCCTATCCATGCCCGGCCTGATTTTAAAAGTCTCCTTCAGGTCACCGTTCAGCCTCTGACGGTCCAGGGAAAACAGCCGATCCAACCCTGGAAACATCCTATAATTCTTTTCTGACCCCTTTCAATTTTGAGAACATCCATCTGACAGGAAGGAGACCAGAATTGCATGGAATATTACAAAAGTTGCCGAATCAATGTCCTGTACAGCCGCAATATGACCTCCCAACCCCTATACTAAACACTCTGACCGATAAAGACAAGCAGACCAACTGCCACCTTCACTATCCTATCTACTTGCTATTCTACTGTTAAGGAACTATGAAGCTGCACTCCAAGGACACTTTGTTTAGCAGCACTCCCCTGGAACTTATATTAACTGTATACGTCCTGCTAAAGTTTGTTTTTCCAAAATGCAGCAGTTCGCATTTTTCTAAACTGAACTCCTCAGCCCATCACCCATCTGATCCAGATCCCCTTGTACTCTGATCTTTTTCCCTGTCTACCACACCTCCCATTTTGGTGTCATCCGCAAACTTATTTATAATATCTCTTATGTTCACATCCAAATCATGGATATAAATGACGAAACGTGGATCCAGCACCGATCCTTGTGACACTCCACTGGTCACAGGCCTCCAGCCTGAAAAGTACCCTCTGCTGCCTTCTACCTTCGGGCCAGCTCTGTACTCCGTACGATCTAACCTTGCTGACCAGTCTCCCATGAGGAACGCCTTACTGAAGTCCATGTAGATCATGTCCATGCTCTGACCTCAGCAATCCTCTTTGTTATTTGTTCAAAAAAACTGAGTCAGATTCATGAGACATGATTTCCCATGCACATATCTGTTATTAATATCCAGGATTTAACTCTGTACATCGGGGTCTGCGTTACCCAGTTATAGGTGTTAATATTCTGGATGAAGTTCATGTACACCAGCATTTTGTCAGTGACTGTGTATTGAGTCTTGTTAATGTTACCAACACCGGTTTTTGAAACCTTTTGAAAGGCAGTCCCCGTATCCCTTGCCCACCAGGAAATGGTGGCAGTGTCCTTACCTCTGGACCAGGAGGGTCAGGCTCAGCGTTGAGGAACAGCATCTTTGAAGAGGATGATTAGAAAACCTGCCCAAGCCACCAGGCCATACTGTTTCCCAGCTGTCCCTGCCTCAGCCTCTAAACAGAACCTTCCTGTAGTTTCTCTCCTGTCAGACTCTCCCATTGCTCAGTTTGTCCAGGATTCCCTCCTGCTGCTGCACTGCTCCTGTCGCTCACTGACCTGTCCATCCCCCAGTGTCCTCCACATTCATTCATTGTTTACAATCCATTACCCCAGTTCTCCAGCCCATGGAGACGGCTCAATGATTAGCACTGCTGCCTCACAGCACCAGGTACCCGGTTTGATTCCAGCCAAACCCAGAGTTTGTGCATTCTCCCCATGTCTGAGCAGGTTTCCTCCGGGTGTTCCAGTTTCCTCCCACAATCCAAAGATGGGCAGGACAGGTGAATTGGCCATTCTAAATTGTCCATAGTATTAGTTACATTAGTCAGGGGTAAATATAGGTAGGGGAATGGGTCTGTGCAAGTTACTGTTTGGAGGGTCGGTATGGACTTGTTTGGCCGAAGGGCCTGTTTCCATACTGTAGGGATTCTGATATATTGGGCAGCAGCTGCTGTCAGTCTCCCGGACTCCTGTATGATTGGGAGCACGTGCTGTAGGAGGGGAGACCAGTGTATGGGCACAGTGCTGGCCTATTGTGGGAGTATGCACAGTGCCTGGGAAGGAGGCTGTGGTTGTGAGGGATTAATCTGTTATTGGCATCTTCCTCCCTCTGGGAGCAGGACCCAGGGGAATGGCCTATTTCCTGGTACCCTGACATGTGATCAGACTATCAGTGGGGCAGCATTTTGCAGAGAGTTATCAGAACTCTTTGGTGAAGATTCAGGGTTTTTATGGAAAATGTCAAGGATGGGCCTGCAATTCGAGTTCTAATTTGGTTCATTTAGTAAGACAGGTTTTGGCCAGAGTGTGCAGGAAGCAGTGCATGCAGGATGGTTGTCATCAGAGGATTCACCAACAACGCCCCGCGCCCATCTCCCCCCCCCCCCCCTGCTGGACTCAGAGTCAGACTCATTAATTTGGTTCTTAGTCCGCAGACAAGAGCTAGGAAACTGAATTCAAAGTGAGGAGAGAGAGTGTGAGAACTGGGTGTGGAGGGAAGGGAGTGAGGAGATTGGTATGGATTTCAGTTCACAGAAGAAAGAGATTGCTAGACTGAGAGTTAAAACTTTGGGAAACATGAAACTACAATTTAATACTATAATTATCTTATAAAGATCCATCCTGTATTAATATGGTGAGTTGTTTTCTCAGTTGTAGGGTACTGAAAGGGTGGATTTGTGGATGAGAAATTCAAATTGAACTTCATTTTCAGGTCTGATAGTTACTTGATCCGTGCCAATCTGAATATCATTGGCCTTTTCCTGTGGAAGGAAAGGTGTGTATTTTGTCCGTGGGCGAATATTCCAAATCTCAGTGTGACTGGAAAAAGTACTGAGGTACAGCCAAGTCCATGTTAGGGTGGTGACTGTGGAGAGAGAGTTCGTTTGTTTTTGAAAGTCTGAAAAATCATGGCATGTTTCCCAGGAACAATTAAGCCACTGCTTTGCTTTGTAGAAGGACAAGTCTTTAATTAACCATACAACCAGAAAGACACAAGGATACCTGCACCATGGGAAACACCATGAAAATGGGATTGTTGTAAAGGAGTTCATTCTCGATCATGAACTGTAATCCATTGGCGTTGTCACGTCGGTTCCAGCGCCGTGGGGAAATACTGGAAATATGATGAATGCAGTGTAGGTTCCAGTTATTAAACTGTAAAAAGTGCAGAACAATTTACAAGGATGTTGTCAGGGCTCAGGGGTCTGAGTTATAGGGAGAGGTTGGACAAGCGAGGATTTTTTTTGTTAGAGCAGAGGAAACTGAGTGGGTACTGTTCTAGAAGTGTATAAGACCATGAGAGGCATGGATAAGGTGAATGCATTCAGTCTTTTCCCAGGAATCTAGGACTGGAGGGCATCAGTTGAAGGTTAGAGGGGAAAGAATAGAAGGGAAGTTGAGGGGCAACTGTTTTACACAGAGGGTGGTATGTATGGACAGAGCTGCCAGTGGAAGTGGTTGAGGTGGGTACACTCTCACAACAGGTAAAAGACATTTGGACAAATACATGGATAGGAAAGGGTCAGAAGCAGATGGGCCAAGTGCAGGGAAATGGGGTTAGTGTGGATGGACATTCTGGTCAGCATGGGCCAGTTTGGGCCAAAGGGCCTGTCTCTGCTGCAGGATGTTATAACTCTAAGTGCATCTGCTATTTCTCCCACTAACTCTGTTGATATCCTGGGATGTATTCCATCAGGGCAAAGAGACTTATCTATCTTTAGCTCCATTAGCTTGCCCAGCTCTACCTCTTTTGTGATAACGGTTGTTTCTAGTTCCTCACCTTCCTCAGTCTCCTTATCAATTACTGGCATGTTCTTCGTATCCTCCACTGTGAAGACTGACTGCTGTGTACTCATATTCCTAAACCATGCTGGATAGCAACAACTACATTAGCAGAACTCTGAGAGGTCTTCTTTGAGTCTTTATTGATGAGACATGGCAGTTACCTGGATAGTGTACATGCAAAACACCTCCAGGCAATATCAGGTAAAGCCCCCACCTGTCCAATGTAAAGCTCCCATTCTTATACCTTTTGGTTTTGGTACTTTGAATAGAGACTCTCTCTCAGTATTATCTCCATGACAATGGTCAGTTAGAAAGTCTACTTCAGTTTCGCACTTTGTGGTTAAAACATACACCCCTGTGGCTCCCTCAAGTATCTGACAGGCACTTCAGTTTCAGTGGGGCTGTCTATCAGGATTCTGATATGGAGAGCCGGTGTTGGGGTGGGGTGGGCAAACCTATGAATCACACAACACCAGGTTATAGTCCAACAGGTTTATTTGGAAGTACAAGCTTTTGGAGTGTGCTGTGATTTTTTAACTTGATCAGGATTATCTCTATGGTAACAGTTAAGTGCTTCAACAATTACAGAGACCATATATTTCCCCTTGAGCAGTGTAAAACTGCTATTCCGGCCCTGGGGACAGCTACTCATCACTTTTCTCTCCCAATCCCATCTAGCTTTCTGTTGATCTTTAAAGTTTCTCTAATCTCCTAGTTTCTCCGTGGTCTTTGCCAATTTGTATGCCTTCTATTTAATTTGATAGACTCCCTTATTTCCTGAGCCACTCATGGCAGATTACTCCTTTTCCTACAGTCCTTCCTTTTCCCTGATATATACTTTTGCTGAGCACTTCGAAAAATTCCCCCGTTGTCTGTCAACTTTCCCACGGTAAAGTCTTTGCTTCCAGTCTACATTAGCCAACTCCTGCCTCATCCTATTGTAGTCTCCTTTGTCTAAGCACTCGATCTTGGGATTGGATTTAATCTTCCAGCTTTCCAGCTGTGTTCTGAGTTCAACCAGATTTATCAGAAGTCTTTTACCAGATTACGAGGTGAGGGCGAAGTTTCCTGGGTGTTTTGTGTTACATTGTCGTATTAAAGTATAGGATGGATGTTCACAACAGAGTATTCTGGACGGTGTGAATGTCCTCACAGTCTAAAACCATAAATCACTGTCTCCCCTCAGTTTAAAATTGCAAAATCATTATCTCCCACACGCTTCCTCACTATCTAAGTGTGGAACGCTAATCCACCTGACTAGCCTGCTTTTTTTCCAAAATCTCCTTTGGTGAAGGTGGTGAGTTTTGGATTCAGCATTCCAGTTATTACCGTAAGAAGATGAGCACTGGGCACAGGAGAGGCAATGCAGCCCTTCGAACCAGCCCCACCATTTAATACGGTGATGATTGAGCTCACCTCGGTCTCAGCTGGGTTTTCCCGCCTGCTCTCTCTCACCCTTCATCTCATTGCAAATTCAACATCAGTATCTCTTCATTAAATCTGCTCATTGTCCTGGCATCCACCGCATTTTGAAGAGGGAATGCCACAAATTTGCAACACATTGAGACAAGTACATTCTTCTTCATGAGAATAGAGTAGATTCCCTACAGTGCAGAATCAGGGTATTCATCCATCGAGTCCACACCAGCCTATGATGAGCATCCCTTCAGACCCATCCTGTCCCTGTAACCCTGCATTTCCCATGGCTAATGGCCTAACCGGCACATACATGGACACTCTGGGCAATTTAGCATAGGCAATACACCTAACCTATACATCTTTGGACTGTGGGAGGAAGCTCGAGCACCCTAGGAAACCCACGCAGACATGGTGAGAACGTGTAAACTCCACACAGTCGCATCTGGCTGAAATAAAACCCGGGTCCCTGATGCAGTGTGGCAGCAGTGCTCACCACTCAGTTACCTTTCAGTCTCAATTGCCAGTTCCAGTCCATGAAGCAGCCAGTTACATGCCCCAGTGAATTGAATTCTAACAGCAGCATTGCCCTGGTAGGAGAGATTGAGGAGCTTGAAGCTGTCTTCTCTGAAGTATCTAAACATGAAACACTTCAAATGAACAAAATCGTCAAGAGCTCGACAGGATAGATACAAGAAGGATGTGCTCCTAGGCGGGTGTGCCTGGAATAAAATAAGCACTAACTACAGTATCTTTACCCAGCATCCCCGTTAGCTACATAAATGTTGAAGATTTATTTGCTGCTCTAATTCCACTCTCTCGATCACTCCCATTTTTCACTGCTGTAATGTTGATGACGGTGCAAATGTATAAAATTTAATTTAATCCATCCCAAAGCCTCTCTGTACCTGTGTCTCACTTGTGTTCACCGAGACACTCATTCAATCTGACCTCTTTACAAACCCTGCTCTGATATTTCCTTAGAGGGCTCAGAATTAATTATTCACAGAATTGTTACTGTACAAAAGGAGCTGATTGGCTGATCAGCTCTCCAAAGGATCACCTCACTGACTGCCATTCTTCTCCCTTTACCCCATAAACCTTCCAATAACACCAGCGAGTTCACAACTAACCACAGCGATTGGATTGTTTTGTTTGTTCATGGGATCACGGCATCACTTGCTGGGGCAGCATTTGTCATCCATTCTAACTGCCCAGGAGATGGTTCAGATTGTTAACTCAGACAAAAAGACAGAAAGAAAGCTGCACATTTAGATCGCACGTTTTGATGACCTGGGGCAATGAAACATGAATCAAATCCAATGATTTCAACCTCAAATCTCTGAAAATACAGACACAAAGCTTCCTACTTGTACCAGGCTGTCTCTCCAGCGTCCTTTATTTCTTGAGAAAAGAGGTTTAAGCTGGGTACCCGTTCCTGGTGATTGTAACCTCTGTGTCCTTGTACGATGTATGACTGAACCTTTATTTTCCTGTTCCCTGTGAGCGACATCAGCAGCAGAAACAGGGCCTGACCTGTGCGGGTTTGGTTGGAGTATTTGTATTGACAAATTCATTCTCATCCTCACATACAGTGTGAAATTGCTGTAAAACAGAAGGAAAGGATTGAGTGAGAACCAACAGAAACACAAAGGCAGCGTGTGTACCTGAGCTGAATGAACCTGGCATGAGGAAAACGTGTCGATAATCACAACTAGTTAGAATCACAGAATCCCTGAGGCGCACAAAGAAACTATTCGGTCCATCGAGTCTGCAATGACCCTACCTCCATAACCCCACATTTTCCATGGTTAGCCCAACCCACCTAACCTACACACTACAGGCCGTGTTAGCATGGCCAATCCAGCAAACCTGCACATCTGTGGGAGGGTCACATATTATGTCTAAGTGCTCAGGATTGTGGATGAAGGCTCACAAACACTTGACTCTGACACAAATGCTCTTTTTTTTTCCAAAATAAAATCTGGGGGCAACTGCAACCGGAAAGATTTCTGATTATCTCATGAGGAAGAGAATTCAAAACTCATGCCATTGACCCAGGGGGCGCAGTGAAAGTTACAGAGGTCTGGGAACCATCAGAAATGTAACAGGTTGTGAGCAAGGTGGGGGTGAGACAAGGACAAAAGGACAGTCTGTCACTCGGGGGAAGACCGGAGAGATTAAGCAGCAGAAACGTAATCCCTCAAGGCCACGGGGAATGGAGTTAGGGCTGGGAAAGAAACAAGGAAGCAAGGTGAGCAGCTGCCAAAGAAATACATTGAAAAAACAGATCATAATCACATAGAGGGCAGAGTACACAGTCTGAAATTGTTGCTGTCATTGGTGAGTACAGAACGCTGTAAAACCTGGATCGTTCTATTACAGCCAACACATACAGGATGGACAAAGTGGCCTCAATCTGTGCTGTAACTTACTGACAAATTTACTTGAGTTTAATATTCTGGAGAAGTGTCAAATAAATCGCAATGATCCCATTCTGCAGACTTTAGTCCATAGCCCTGCACGTTCCAGCGTTTCAGTTACATCCATGTCCTTTTATTCTAATGTGATGCTGGCTACTGCCTTTACAAGCCCATCAGTGAGTTCCTGCCCCCCACCATCCACTCCCCTTCTTTCTGAGAATTAGTTTCAATCTAAAACCTCCAGTTTCTGACCTCTCTGTTATGAATAGCTCCTTCCTATTCACTCGATCTGGATTCCTCAGCATCTTATCACTTCAATTAAATCTCAGCTCATCTCCTCGGAAAACATCCCCAACTTATCCAACCTTTCCTCAGAGCAGACATTCTCCAATCATGGAAACATTCTGATCAATCTCCTCTGTACCCTCTCTGGTGAGAGCACATCAACGTGGGGACTCGGAGTGAGTGCAGTACTTAATCATGGATTAACTTGTTTTCCTGACATTTCCAGTGTCACCTCTGTGTTCTTGTGGTTGTCGCTGATACAAGAAGTGTTCTGGTTTACCCACATGGAACTGGATGTGCACTCCATGGGGCTGGGATTCCCTACCATTTGTTAACTAATCCTAAATTAACTTCAGATTAAAACAAGATTATCAGTTACCCAACAATCAACTTCTTTCATTATTCTCAAGTAACTTTTTTAAAATTATTACTATCTAAACACAACAGGCTTTAATTTGCTGAACAAGTATTCAGGTATCTTCTCTGTTAGAATTACTTGAAGATTACTCCCTTCAGCTACATTTGGTGAATTGAACACTGATTGTAAATATATGAATATCAAATGGATTTGAGTTTGATGATAATTAATTTAGTCTGACATTCGTGTTGATTAATATCAATATAAACAGCAATGAGGTTGATTCATACCTGCCCTCTGGGCAATTAGGGATGGGCAGGAAATGCTGCCGGGCCAGCGATACCCTCATCCTGTGAATGAATAAAGGAAAATAAAAGTCTCTACCCAGTGTGAATGTGTACATGTTCCACAATGCTGTGAACATTCCCAAAGCTAAGTTCTCTATACGCAAAATAACTTGAAGGACTGCCAATACCATTGTTCATTACTTGATGTGAAAAGAAAAAAAAAGTCCTTCAAGTTGTGTTTATGAGTAAATTCATTGGTGTCTCAGCAGAATGGCTGCCTGAGTGAATCCCTTACCCTCCTCTCCACCCCCCCCCCCCCCCCCCCCCCCCCACACACACACACACACACACACACACACACACACACACACACACACACACACACACAGAGCAGGTGAACAGCTTCTCCCCCGTCTGACTGGTTTGGCCCGTTTCCAGGTGGGAATGGGTAAAGAATTCCCTTCTGGCATTCCCCACATTTCCAGAGTCTGTCCCTAGTGTGGCTGCACTAGTGTTTTGATTTCAGATAAGTGCTGGCAGACTGTTATACACACCATTACGCCCACAACCCACCGCCCCCCCCCCCCCCCCCCCCCAGAACCCAGTATAAGGCAGTAAAACTTTATCTCCTGCTGAGGAAGGACAGCCTGTGTTAGACTGAGTAGGAACACTGAGCAGATTTACCTCAATGACAATTTAATCGGTGACCAGAGCAAGTTAAGCAAGTCCACATAAAATGCATGACAGCACAGAGAGAGGCCCATCAAATCCAAGCTGGCTCTCTGTAGCAGAATCCAATATTCTCATTCCCCATACGTCCCCCAAACTCTGCAATTTTATTTCCCTCAGATCTGATCTAATTGTTTTTATCAATCATTCATCTTCTCTGCTTGCACTACCATAATAGGCAGCATGTTCTGCATATTTCCAGCCAATACAGTCAGCAGAAACACTTGCTCATCTCCCGCTGTATCAAAACTTTACATCTGATCTTAATTCTTGTGCGATCACCTATTGAATACAGATATTTTTTGTCTGCTATATCTAGGTGTGTTATAATCTTATATAGCTTTATCAAAAATATATTCAACTTGTTTAATTCAAAGAAAATACAAATTTCTTCAAATCAATTCAGTGACTGCATTTTCTTCATCAGTGAACCACACCAGTAAGTCTGTACTCCACACTCTGAACATCACTCATATCATTCAATATTGATGTCTAATTTGTTCCACAAATCCAGACGAGACAAGTTTTCTGCACAACAGCAGTAGTTTTATTATTGGACAGCTGGTGGAGTTTCAAAATGTCTCTAATGTAGCCGAGTGTCTACTTGCAGAGACTGTTCTTCATGAATCTCTGCCTTACCCACAGAGACAGTATATTTAATAGGAATTACACAAAGACATATCAGTCACATGGGCGATTGTCATTACACAGTTTAAAGCAGGTAATTATGACCTTACAAAGCTTGATGAATGGCGATGTCCTGTGATAAAGTGTGAATGGATTACAGAAACTGATTATCGTATTGTTCATGATTATGTGTTGATGGGAAGAGATTAAGGCAGAAGGGTTCTTCCTTCAGTAAATGGGGATTCACTTACCTGTGCTAATATGGAGGGGAGGTAAGACAATGGGAGCAGGAGGCAGTTTAACAGGGTTGTGCCCAGGGCTCTCAGTCTTATCTGGAAAGGGCAAATTCCTCTGTCTGGGGTTACGGGGGAATCCACATGTGTGGCTGCAATGCGTTCTATTTTGAAGGTACAGTCCGCCTCCCCCTACTGAGGTGTTCTGTCTGTATTGTAAGAGTACAGGCCTCGTACTCTTACAATGCAGCAGTAAGGCTTTTGGCAGGAGAATGTTTAACCCTTGAGTCGCCACTGCATCCTGAAAGAAAGCAAAGTATGGAACTGGCCCCTCTGTGGTATTTTAAATTCCCCATTCTGACCAGGAATCTGGTGACCAGAATTGGATGCAATGATTGACTGTGACCTAACTAGAGATTTGTCAATGGTCAGCATCGATTCCATGAGTTTGTTATCATTCCCTCTATTAATGAAGCCCAGTATCCTATACGTTTACTCAAAACACTTTATGTTCTCTCTCCTTAAATGATTTGTACATATTGTCCCCCATCCTGCTGTCCTGCTCACTGTGCCTGTTCCAATCAAATATATATTCCCTTTCTACATTGCTTCTCTCAAAATGCATCAACTCACTATGTGTTCTAATGAAGAGACATATTCCACTCAAAATATTATCTCTTGCTCGACACATTCTACATGCCCCGGAAAACAGAACAGGACAGCAGTGGGATAATCGGCCCACTATGTCTGTACGGATCATGATACCATTCCAAACTAATTCCATCTGCCTGTATATGGTCCATATCCCTGCCAACCCATGTCTGCTTATGTGTCTGCCCAAATGCCTCTTAACATTGTGATTGTTTCTGCTTTTACCAACTCTCAGGCAAGTACATTCTAGTCACTGACCACCTCCTGGAGAAGAAACTTGCCCGACATAACTTCCTTTAAACCTGCACAGACATTGTTGGAAATGCTCAGCAGGTCATGCAGCATCTGTGAAGAAAAATCAGTTAATGTTTCGGGTCTGGTCACCCTTCCTCAGAAACGTTATCGCTGATTTCTCTTCACAGATGCTGGTAGACCTGCTGAACTTTTCACAAAAATGTTTTTGTTTCTGGTTTACAGCATCTGCAGTTGTTTTGGTTTTCATTTCCTTTAAACGTGCCCCCCTCTCCCTTAAACCTACGGCCTCTAGAATTTGTCGTTTCCACCTTGGAAAAAGAGTCAGATTATTCACTCTGTGCCTCTTGGTTCACCCCGCAGCCACTGACTTTCTAGTGACAACAACCCAAGATGTTCCAACCTCTCCCAATCCAGACAACATCCTGGTAAACCTGTTTTCAGCCTCTCCAAAGCCTGCACATCCTCCTTATGTGGTGATCAAAACGGCACACAATACCCCAAAGGTGGCCTGATTACAGTTTTATATTCACTCCCCTGACAGAAGAAGGCAAGCCTGCCATCCACCTCCTTCACCACTTTCAGGGAGCTGTGAACGTGCACCTGAAGACCCTCTGTATATCAATGCTGCTCAGGGCCCTTCCGTTTAGTGTATACATTCCTCTTGCAATGTGCCTCCCAAAATGCATCACCACACATTTGTCCAAATCAGATATATCTGTATTTTCTCCGTATAACCTTCTCACTGATCTTTCTTGCTGTGTTCTTTGACAACATTCTTCACTGTTCACAGCTTCATCAATTGTACCATCTACAAACTTGCTAATTCAGTTGTTTACATTTTCTTGCTAATCACTGATATATGTTGCAGACAACAGATGTCCCAGTTCTGATCCTTGTGGAACAGAGACACTGGCCACAGACCTCCAGCCAGCAACATGTCCCCTGCACAACTGTTGCTGGGAGAAGTATCAAAGAGGAGCCTGAGTTTAGCAGTGCGGTGACCTTTATACAGCGCTCCTCATTTAAGCATGGTGGGAGAGCTCCCTCTCGAGAACTCTGTGGCTTCCCCAGCCAAGTACAGCTGGGTTTCCTTCATGCTTTCCGCTAATATTTTCACTCGACCTGATCTCCTGGGTTTGGAATGTTAGCTCGGATATTTCTGTGCTCCCTTTCCCAGTTTCTGATTCGCTGTCCCTCTGCAACTTCCCCTCTCAGCTCATGCAGTTGCTTTGCCAGTTCATTCAAGAATTGTTTGACCCTATCCTTGCCATTGGACATCTCGGGCACTCCCACTGCCACACCCTGTGGCACCTGCATAGTCCGTCTGGTCACTAATTCAAAGGGGGACTGCCTTGTTCCCTTTGCTGGGTTGATGTTAATTTAATTAGGATGGTGGGGAGTACTCTAACCCATCTCTGCCTGTCTCTGGAGGGCCTTAGTCAGACTAGCTTTCAGTGTCTGCTTCATTCCTTCTGCTGTCCCTGAGCTCTGGGGGTGGTATGGGAGATGGGTTTCTGTTCAGTACCAAACAGGCCACAGAGCTGTTTAACTACGTTCCCTGTAACATGTGTCCCTTGGTCAGAATCTGCAGGGGAATGCTTCCATCCACTGCGTAAACCTGTTTATTAAGACGCAGCAAGATTTCCTTCCCTGGGATTGGGATGGGTGTGTGTCAAATCCATCTGTAATTGTTCCCATGGGCCCCTGGGTCCCTGCTGCTGCCTCCATTTTATCCTGATTGCTTTCACTGGCTCACACTGTGAACACACTACACATCTTCGACAAAACCTTGCTTTATTTCTCCCTGTTCCAGGCCTCCCCCTGTAGTGGGGCATCTGATGTTGCATTGTATCCTGCTAAATATGGGCTGACCCATGATATGGTTTTAATAATGTTTGCCTTATACAGTGTGGTGGCACTGCTGGATCATCCAGACTCTGTCTTGTCCTATTACTGCCCCACCTTTTTCCCATTCCTCTTTCTCCTGTTGTGGGACTGTTTATGGGAATATCTTTAAACCTTCCTCTCTCACTTCTGCAGCTCCTGCCACTGCCATCTCCTCAAATTTCTGCACTGTTTCAGTCAGTATTTTACCTGCCTTAATCCACATACTCACTGCCCTGTTTGTGGGGTTTCTACTTTCCTGTGAGCTCTAATCTTCATTATTGTTGCTTCATTGGGAAAGTTAGCTGCTTCCACTAACTCTCTGACCGGTTCCTCATGCTCTATGTGGCCCCCAGACAAGGTGATGTACCCTCACCGAGCCCAGACCAACACATGGTCATGAACAATACCAAAGGCATGCTGACTGTCTGTGTATATAGCTGACTCCCTGACCCCTGGCTAATGTCCGTGCTTCTGTCAGGGCTTGTGATGGTTCTGCCAATCCTGGCCTCCACAAAAGGCCTCCAATAATTAAACAATCTAAAGTTTGCCTTACCCTTTCGCGATGTGCAGATGGATAGTTTTAAAATCATGGTCTTTTGTTCCAATGGGATTATCCCCTCTGCCTTCCTGATTTGATCTCCCTGATATGATGTCCCAGGTACGCCTCTACTTACCTTCCCAGTTGCACTCTCTGTGGGTTAATTTAAAGCCCGGCCTGCCTGAACTGTCACAATACTATGTTTAATATTTGGATATGTTCTTTCTCACCAACTGAGGTAATGAGGTGTTGGTAAGATTAAATAGACTAACTCCATCAGCCATACATCGGTGGATATAATGGAATATTATGGGATCCCTGAGGTAACTGGATCCAGGTGTACTGTTTTCCTTTGATAGTAAACACCAGCTTATTCTGCCATTATGGACCAGAACGCATTCACAATATCAAGGGCTGAGACTATATCCTGTTGCGATTTCAATCCATTAAATACAGTGGTGTGGTTTGCTACTGTAGGATACTCTTTAGAGGCGGATTTACTGAGAGAGGTATAATCAATAGTGAGGTGGGATGAGCCGTCTGGATTCAGTGAATTAGTCTGGGATACTGTCGGTCTGACTGTTCCCTGCTTCTCTCAATCTGTTACTGTCACAATGACTGCCTCCTCAGCCCCAGCTTTAATGGATCCTGTGTGTGGGGAGTGAGAGGGCCCTCGATCTTTACAGGATCCACAGATAATAACCCACATTCCTGTTTGAGTTCCCCGCACTGCTATTTGGGTCCGAGCTATAACTCCCCAGATTCCCTGACTGTTCCAGTCTCCCTGCAAGGAATCTACCTGGAGATGTCGCCTCTCCTTTGCTTCCTGTCCCGGGCCTGGCCAGGTTGTTCCCATATTACAGTTCAGGTCTCTACATCAATAGTTGCTCCGAACTGTTCTAAAATGGCAACTCCCAGAATGGTCCCTTCCTCAGTTTCACGCTCCCATATCTGAGTATATTTTGCCATATCGGTGATCTGCATCGGGTTATTTCATCCAGCTTCCTTGATTCCCTCTCCAAATGCTCTCATTTTAGTAATTGAGAGGGTGGGGGCAAATCCATATCGGTAACTGATATAGCTGCTCCTGTATTATTATTTATTAATACAGCAAACACAGCATCAATAAATATTCATGAGCTATGCATGTGCCTACGTGAGCACATGCCACACACAATGTGAACATCTATCTCCCTCTCTGCCTCCGTTCCTTGGCTATGTGCCCTTTCCTGCTTCCCTTGTAACATTGTGGGTCTGGTTCCCCTCCCTCTACTGAAGCTTATTCCCTGTGTTTCTGCGTTTGCCTCAGCTCTCATGACCAATTCAGCATTTGGTTAGAATTATCTCCCACTGGGAGTCCCATGTTTAAAATTACAGTTAAATGGGGTCCCATGTCATCTTTTAAACACATCAAACCTATTTCATCATCACACTTTGGGGTTTGGTAATCCCCCGTGGTCCTTACACACCTCAGTCTTCCTCTCTGTATGATTCTTGATATTACCCTTGGGTCCCTGAGACACCAAGGTTATTTTAGACCATTCAGCCTGTCCCCTCCCCAGTGTCCCTGTAATATCTGTAAATGCCTGGAGCCACTGATCAGCTGGCACTGGGGGGAACCGGCTCACACCCCCAAACTTTCATTGCAGGGACAGCTTCTGATGTACACGTCAGGGTATCTTGGCCTGAGAGATCTTGGCTGACACCATCTTCGGTGAGACTGTGTACCTCAATTAATTCATCCATATTGTCTCAATAAGGCCCATTAATACCATTTCTCTATCAGGCTGGGTGTTCATTCACCAACACCTGTCGTTCAGCCGGGTAAACGGTTCAGGTTTGGTTTCTGTCAGTTCCCTTTGTTGCTCCCTACTGTCTAGCCACGTTGAGCTTTGATGCCGAGCGGTGCCATGGACACGGCCTTCTGGGCCTTACAGGGCAGTGGGTCATCCCACCCATTGCCGTCCCTCTGTCCATACGTGGGCGCTTCAAACCCGTTCTCTACCCAGTGTCACCATCCTCACTGCCTTCTAAGGAGATCAGGGCACTATGTACACTCCCCCACTGTAACTACCAGCTGGCTCTTTGGCTTTAAGGCCTCACGTCTGAGAGCCACCACCTTCACTTGTTCCTGTTTCCCATAATAATGTAACACATCCTGTCATTCCTGGAATAAAACAGAACAAAATGTGAATTTGGTTTGACTTGAAATATTTATAACTTGACATTCACTTTACAGATCTATAGAGGTGAGAATTGTACTGTGATTATTTAAGTGAATTTAACATGATCATACAGTGAAAATAACTCTTAACATCAACGACAATGAATGAACTGAATAATATGTGATCATTTGTACCAGTTCTTGCAATGAAAATTTGATTTTATTTTAATGCTTGTCACCCATTACACCATGGGCATTGTTTTAGGGAATAAAGTAATGGAAGGATATCAGAGAAAATAAATAGACTTTAATTTTAGCTTCACTACAATAATGAACCAAAACAATATTTGGAAATATGGGTAAACTACATAACAAAGTTTCCAGTGTCATTATTAACATGAAAACTATTTTAGTTTGCAAGTTGTTTTGCTCTAAGAATAATTGGAAATGAATGTGTGATTATGAATTGACCATTTAAAATGTACTTTGAAGAGAATAATTAGATATATTTTTGGAGAAATTAGGAGGAAATAAATATGGGTATTAATAGTTTAAAATGTTTGGAGGTTGACTAGGATTATTTGATTGAGAGAGTCTGCATGATTATAAAGACTAATTCACCTTTTTCATTGCATTGTTGGTTTCACTAGAATTTGTTGTGGTACTAAGCTCTTGTTGTGTGCAATGGGCTGTCACTAATAGCTTCATTAACCTGCGAGTCTCAGATCAGGTTTCCTTTGTCTGTAAGTCAGTCTGTAAGTTGCGACACACCTGCTTTTCTGAGGGAAACAGAGACTCTTTTCAAAGGAAATAAGTGGCAGTTCACACACCATCGGCAGGGAAGAGTTTTTCTGAAGAATTTCATTGTCTATCTATAAACCGATGGTACCTGTGTTTGTCAGTTTGTGGAGGATTTAGCCCCTTTGTTCTTAGCTGTTTTTATACAAGCAGTTGTTTCATTATGTCTTTGCCAAGAATGTTTTTACTTTCCCCTTTTACTGTGATTGTGCAGGTTAGAATATTCTGTGAATCAATAATGTTCAATAACTGAACATTGAATAGTTTAGACTCTAACAGAGCAGGGCCTTGTTTTCAGCTAATTATTCACTTTTTTTATTTCCTGGTTGTGTTGAATGTTACAGAAACAGGCTCTGAGCAATGTTTCCATTCACTTGTGTTGGAGTCACTGACAGCCACGTGGTCAGTCAGTTCAGGCTGATGGATCAGTTTCTCTGTCCTATTAGATGGTGCTTACTTGCTCAGTTTCCGATGGCTCACCTCAGCGTCAGTCCATCAGCTGCTGAAACCCTGTATCCAGCATTTGTTCCCTGTCACCATGACTATTCCAATACAGTCCCAGCTTGTCTCCCCCATTCTACCTCCATTACCTCATGATCACTTCAGATTCTACTGTCTGTGTCCTTGCAGCAAGTTGTGTCAGACACCTACCTCAGTTTTAAAACCTGATCTACATTATGTTCAGAAAGAAATTTTCAAAATTTGGTTCACTGCTTTTAAACCTACCCGTGCCTTCTCCCTGTCCTCCCTGTGTAATCCCACACCTCCCTGGGGTATCTGCACTTATCCAATTCCAGCTGTGTGAGAGTTTCTTACTTTGTTCTCCTCCCTGTTGGTGGCTTTAGTTTCAGTTGCCTTGAACCTAAACTTGGTCATTCTCTTCCCCCATTCCCTTCAACCCTCCTTAATTCTCCCTGTTTGATCAAGGTTTTGGTTCCCACCCTTTGTAGCTCGGGAACAGTCCTGTGGTATCATTGCTGAACTGTTAATGCAGAGACCCATGAATATTCTGGGGTCCCTCATTCGAATCCCACCAGGCAGATGTGGAACTTGAATTTAATAATCATCTAGAATTATGAGTCTATTGATGAAATTATTCTCGATTGTCAGGAAAAACCCATCTGGGTCACTGATGTCCTTTACGGAAGGAAACGCCATCCTGACCTAGTCTGGCCTACATGTGACTCCTGACCCACAGCAATGTGGTTGGCTCTTACCTGCTCCCTGGGTATAAATGTTGCCCACAGCCAGTGGCACCTACATCCAGTGAATGAATTTTAAACAAATCTCTCATTCCATGGATCATGTGAGAGAGAAGCAGAAGGTGACCATTCGGCCCCTCGAGCCTGCCCACCATTCAATAAGACCAGGCCTGTCTTTGTAATTTCTATTATTCATCTCCCCTCAACGTCCATTAACAAGAATCTATCAACTTGTGTCTTAAAAATACTCAGTGAGCCCACCTCTGGGGCAGAGAGTTCCAAATTTGCACAGCCCTCTGATGGGAAACAAATATCATCATCGCTGTCCTGAAAGGGTGAAACCAATTTTAAAGCAGTTCCCTCTAGTTCAGGAATGACCCACAAGTGGAAACATCATTTCCACATCCACCTTATCAAACCATTCAGGATGTTAGATACTTCAGTCATGTCACCCCTCACTCTCCAAACTCTAACTGTAACAAACCTATCCTGTCCAACCGATCCACATTTTATTTCTGTCACGCCGGGTGTGAGTGGGTTGAAATGTTATTTTTATTATGCAGTGAATGTGTTGCTTCACTGTGTGGGGTCTAAGAGTCAACATGAGCCATACTAGCTTCCCTGTCTCACTGTATTACATATATCTTACATCACTGTCGTGTTTCCATCCCTCCCTACCTCATCGAACTAAAAAGAATGACAGAGATCGAGAAAAGTCGTTAGAAAATTTGTTGTTGCATAAAAGGTATTTGGTCTGTTTGTACAGATTGCATTGTAATTGTAGTAACCAGTTAATTAAAAGTTACTGACAAAATATTTTAAGAGGATCTACTGTTGGTGGTGGAAATGCTGCTGGTTCATGTAAGAGAGGGCTGGGGTGAATACTGTACTTGGTTTTGATGAGAAAGTTGAGCAAGTTCAGATTCGTTTATCTTTGTCAATAAGGGGCAGAGATTGCAGCTAGGACAGTGTGGAGCTGTTTATCTTGTAGTCATTTTAAAAAAATTTATTTGATGTGATGCGGGTGTCACTGGCTGGGCCCAGCATTTATTTCCCATCCCTAGTTGCCCTTTAGAAATTGGTGGTGAGCTGTCTTCTTGAGCCGCTGCAGCCTACCTGCTGTTGTATACAGCACAATACCTTTGGGGTGGGGATTTCCAGGATTTTGACCCAGCGACAGTGAAAGAACACAGCTATATATTTCCAATTCAGGGTGATTAGTACCTTATATGGAACTTGAAGATAGTTGTCTTTCCATCTAGCTGCTGCCCTTGTCCTTCTCGATGGAAGTACCATGGGTTTGAAAGGTGCTGGTTAGTGAATTCCTGCAGTGCATCTTGTAGATAGTATACACTGCTGCTACGGAGCATCAGTGGTTGGGGTGGGAGGGGTGGATACCTGGATATTGTGCAATCAAGCGGCTGCTTTGTTCTGGATGATAACAAATTTCTTGAGTGTTGTTAGGGCAGCACATCCAGGCAAGTGGGGAGTATTCCATCACACTCCTGACTTGTGTCTGGTAGCTGTTGGACAGGCTTTCAGGAGACAGCAGTTGAATTACTCTTGTAGCCACTGTGTTTATGTGGTGATCAATTCAGTTTCTGATCAATGATTATTCCCAGGATGTTGATAGTGGGTGTTCAGTGATGGCAACACCATCGAATGTCAAGGGATGGTTGGTTAGATTATTTCTTATACGTGATGTTCATTGCCTGCATTTGTGTGGGATGTATGTTACTTGCCCCTTGTCAGCCCAAACCTGGATATTGTCCAGATCTTGTTGTACTTGGACTTGGACTGCTTCAGTTCCTGCGAGGGAATTAATTATTAACGTTCAATAACCATGAAATTATGCAAATTCCTTTTTCTATCAAATGTCATGGACTGTATCTTGTGGTCACTCTGATATTCACTTTGGTTATCTCCTTACTCTCTTCCTGATTCAGACACAAATGTTGGATCATCGATCAGGATATAAAATTACATCAATTTCTCCTTCTTCACGGTGCACTGATAGATTTCAAAATCTAAGTGTTGCTAACATCTAATTATTGTTCAGTTCAGTAGGGGGTTAAAAGTGTAATAATGGCTCAGTACATGAAGTAATGTGAAGATATGGCAGTGTACAAACTCACAATGATTGTGAATATCAATTTTTATTTTTAACCATATAAACACAGTTGAATTGTTTTAATTATATTTGACTTCAATGCTCACATTCATTGTATTTCTGATCACAATAAGAGTGAACTATTTCTTGTGACAAAATTATTTAAAATTCATGTCACTTTTTTATGAACACAAAATCGAATCAACACCCATTTGTTCTCTCCTTTACCCATCGCAGTCAAGTTTGAATTGTACAATGCTAGCTTGATACAGCACGGAAACAGGCCATTCAGGCAGCCCGGCCAGGTTCCCTAAACGAAACTAGCCCATTTTCCTGTGTTTGTTCCATATTCTTCTGGACGTTTTCTATTCATGTAACTGTCCAAAAGTCTTTTAGATTTATAATTGTATCAGCCATCGCCTTTCCTCTCAACAGCTCATTCCATGTAAGCCAAACACACTTTGTGAAAAAAGTTGCCCCTCAGATCCCTTTTAAATCTTTCCCCCTTACCTTAAATATAATTTACACTATAGAATCTTTATGACTGCAAAGATTTTTAAAGTTGAGAGGTACTTAGAAGCAGCACAATAACATTCATAGTTTAGTCAGTGAACGGAAGCAAATAAATTCAAGATATTGTGAACATTACAATGAACAACGGACACAAGTTGAGAAAATGTTGGATTGAAAAACAATTCAGAAGACACTTAGATATTTTCTAATCAACTCTGATGTGCTTTGACACATCTCTCTTGAAGATTGGAATTGAACCCATACCTCCTGGTCTTTCAGGACAGACATTACCAGAGCCCTACATAATGTTCCTATGCAAGAAGGCAGGACTATAATCACTTACTTACTGTGGTTACTCACAGGGAAAACTGCTCAAATATTTATTGTGATAATCAGACTGGGTTGTATTCGACAATTCCAGTGTGTAATGGACTGATAAAAGGAATTAGTAATTTCTAAAAATGTTGGAACGAAGCGACAATGATCTGAAATAAATATAAATCTCATGATAATCAAGTAATTAAATATGTTTGAAGCAGTTATTTATGTACTCAAAATTAAACTGCTTTGTAATGCACATGACTTGGAAATAAAGCATTAGTCATTCAATGTGACTATCAAGCAAAGATAATTTCCCTCATTTTCACAAAATTGTGATTTCTAAGAATTCAAGATTTATTTGTAAAAGAATAGAGCAAACATTTGTTAATTCTGGTTTGTATACACAAGAAACACGTGAAATTAATATAATGTTTAACATGAAAAATATTTAGCTCTTGTAATAATCAGAAATATAGAAATGTTAGCATTGAAATGAAATACAATTAATACAAGAACGCAAAAAACTGTGGGATACTGGAAATCAGAAACAAAAATAGCTGATAACAAATTTAAGAAGGATGAGAACACCCCTTACTGCAATGTAATTGTGCAATCTGTTGGAAAGAACTGAAATATTGATGTGAAAACTAGTTAGCCACCTCTTAATTGATAAACTGATTAATAATCATTTAATTAATATGAGAATTCAAATGAAAGAGAATGAGATAGTTACTATGAGTGTTGGGTGAGGAAAACTTTGCTTGATTGCAGGTGAGTTGACCTGAAACGAGAGTAAATATTTCATCATGATACTGGCACTAAGAAATAATAGATCAACTCTCATGATGGTGTGATAATTGAAATTACAATTAAAGAATAATTAATGTTGGAACTCAACACTTAAAATGATTCAATATTTTCAAAGCAGTTTGTACTAGATATTCAATAAGGTCAGTAAACTGAGAATTAAAATATTGGGTTAATTTCAAAACAAAAATCACACCTTCAGAGATGATTCATCAGAATAGTTTTGTCATTGAAAGAAACCTCATTTATTCAAGAATTCTGCATTTTCCATATTTTCTGTCTTTTTCCCCACAGGGATCTGCACTGGAACCCTTCTGTTTGCGGGACAAATAATATATAAGTGTGACATGGATTAAAATCTAATTTGGTGAGTTAATAAGTTTGCAGACGATACAAAGTTCAGTGCAGTTGTGGATAATGTAGAGGGCTGTCAAAGAATGAGCAGGAAAAAGATAAATTGCAGATATGGGCAGAAAAATTAAAGGCAAAGTTTAATCCATACAACAGTGAGGTGTTTCACTTCGGGAGCTCAAATATTAAGGAAAAGTAGGTAATGGCAGGGCCCTGAACAGCTTTGTTGTTCAAAGGGATCTTGGCGTTCAAGACCATGGCTCCCTGAAAGTGACCATGCAAGTAGATAGGGTGGTCAGGAAGGCAAATGGCATGCTTGCCTTTATTGGTCAGGGAACTGATTACACGAGTCAGGATGGCATGTTGCAACTTTATAAGACTTTTGGTTAAGGCATACTTAAAGTATTGTATTCACACCACTATTCTGGAGGCTTTGGAGAGGGTACAGAGGGCGTTTACCAGGATGCTGCCTGGATTTGGAGACATGAGAAAAATCAGGTTGCTTTTTTGTGGAGTAGCGGAGGATGGAGGAAGAATTGATGCAAGTCTATTCAATCAGGAATACGTGAAATAGGGCTGACAGTCAAAATGGTTTTCCCAGAGTTGAAATGTCAAAAGTATGTGACACGTTTAAGGTTAGGGAGACAGTTCAAGGGCATGTGAGGGGCAATTTGTTTTTACAAAGGGAGTGGTAGGTGTCTGGAATGAACTTCCAGGTTGGTGGTAGAGGCAGATACATTAGGGCTTTTTAAAACGTTCATTTAGATAATTTGGAAGGATATGGACCAAGGGTAGACCGAAGGGGTGAGTTTATTTGCATTATGTTCCGCACAACGTTATGGGCCAAAGGGCCTTCCTGTGTTGCACAGATCTTTGAGAGAAAACTCATGTCTAACACATATGACATTTAATCTAATCAATATTTAGTCACTGGTGTCAAAAATAGGAATAAAATAAGTAGAGAATGAACTTGACTCTAATCTAAAGATATATTTTTATCATTTGGTAATGCTTTGGCATTTTTTCTGAATTATCAGCTTTGATGGAGATGTGTTGAAAATGTTTGCAGTTACTGATCTGCTGAACCAAAATGACCCTTTTAAACTGATGGTTGGACTAGAAACCTTTTAGAAAACTTGAAAATATTCGTAAGGTGAGATGCACATCATAATTTAATCCTATATTTCTTATTGACAATACTCCAATAAAACTTTTTTTTTACGTCTATACCAAAAAGACGATTTTCCATCCCATGCTCATTGGAAATACTGAATGCCACTCATTTCAACAATCAAAGTAACCATAGCCTCATCGATTCAGAGATATCTAATGACATTTCACCAATAATTACTGTTTATTTTAGAACATTGTATGTTCAAACAGCAATGTGAGATTTCTCTTTAATATTCAGTTCACTGACAGCATATTAATAATTTAGTTATTGCTAATATCTAATAACTGATCAATCCAGTAAGGGATATAGAAGTGGAATTATGGCTCAGTACATCAACTGATGGAAAGATATTGCAGTGTTCACTCTCCCAATTATTGTGAATATTGATGTATATTTTGATTTGATTTGATTACATTTTTCTTCAACGTGAAGGCTTATTGTATTTCTGATCTCAGCAAGGGTTAAATATTTTAAAGCTAAAAAATATTCAAATTTGTGACTTTTTTTTGTAAACACGAGAAAAAAACTTACATGTGTTTGTTCTTCCCTTTATCAATCAGAGTACATTTTGAATTGTTGGAAGATGTACATTTGTGTAAGGAAGGGGAGCTGCCTGCAGCTGAATAGTCACAGTGAATAATTTTCTTTTGGTGATTCCATCTGGTGCTAAGCATACAATTATCTTTTCATTATCAGAAAAATTGCTTTAAACATATTCAGCAGTTGTATTTTTCATGAATTTACAATAAGCGCATGATATGTCTATTTATTTTTCCTTCAATTGTCACGATAGTAATTTTTACGTAAGAGCCTATATACTTAGTACCATCATTATTGTGAATTACCATTTCATTCTCAGTCCATTGCATAGAAACAGTCAAATTAATTCCCAGCCCAATTATCGGAGTGAACACTGGTTAGTTTTCATTTGAGTAATCACAATTAATTATAATCCCACCCTTCCTTGGTGGGAACATAATGAAAGGAACCTGTGGAGCTCCAGTAGCGTGTGTCTCCCACGAGACCAGGAAGTGTGCGTTGAGTTCCCATCTTCACAGAGATGCACCAAAACAGCTTCGAATGGTGATTAGAAAATATCTAAGCAGAGTTTGAATTGCTTTTCAATCCAATTTTGGATTTGCTCTGTCTGTTGTTCATTCCAATAAATCACAGAATCTGCAATTTATTATCTTCAGTCATTAAAAAATGTATGTATCACATTTCATTGTCTCTAAATTTTAGATTTGAGGACACTGTAGTTTTTCAAATTTAAAATATCAACAATACTACTTTTCCACTTATCTCACTTTGTGTATGACGCTTCAATGCATTTTGCTAAGCAATTCTACTAAACATAAAGATTTTGTTGACTTTAAATAGTATCTTTAGCACTCGCTTATCAATCTATTCCTAAATCAAAGAATCATAGAGTCATAGAATCCCTACAGTGTTGAAACAGGCTACTTGTCTCAACAAGTCCACACCGACCCCCAGAAGAGTAACCCACCCAGACACATTCCCTTACTCTATTACTCGACATTTCCCCTGACTAATGCACCTAACCTACACATCCATAAACACTATGGGCCATTTAGCATGGCCAACTCACCTACCTGTAGACTTGTATACTATGGCATTGTTATTGAAATCAATGCTCACACAAAACATTATTCATAAAGCCAGACAATGGTCTCATGACCATTTAATTACTGTTCAGTGGAATAATCTGAGTAACTGTCTTATTGTTCCTGAGATCAATCACCACAGTAAGCATCTGATTATCATTCCCTCCAGTAAATACAATGAGTGTTCTTCTGAAATTTCTGTTCTGTAATTATCCAAGATACGTATTGCTCACAGCAGTGTTTATTCTTCATTACGAGTGGCCAAGGATTCTAACAGCCATTGATCTTGATCTTATTGTTACTGAGTGCAGTAACCACAGTAAACATTTGGTTATAATTCTTGCCAATAAAATACAAGAGCTATCCTCTTACTTTTCAGCCCAGCAATTACACATGATACTTGTTACTCAAAGTAGTATTTATTCTTTATTACGATTGGCCAAGAGCACTAACAGCAAGAACTTGTCAATAGTCCTGATTTGTACATGTTTTCAAACAGGTTTTCAGTCCAATCATTTCAAAAAAAAGAGTCATTTGACTTAGTCCAAATGTAGATGTAAACATTTTCGGATCATTTCCATTCAAAGTATTTATTTGCTTATTCGGATCAAACTTGAATTTGCTTCTGTAAATTCAATTTACTGTGTTTTCCATTCATGGAAGGACTCGTTAATTGGTCCTCATTTTCATCTTAAATCTGATGCAAATTTGAAATACTGATTACAGTGAAATTATATGAATTATGGGCGGCATGGTGGCACTGCTGCCTCACAGCGCCAGGGACACTGGTTCAATTTCTACCTCAGGCAACTGTCTGTGTGAAATTTGCACATTCTCCCCAGTGTCTGTGTGGGTTTCTTCCGGGTGCTCCGGTTTCCTCCCGCAGTCCAAAAAATGTACAGGTTAGGTGAATTGACTATACTAAATTGCCCTAGTGAAGGGGTAATGTAGGGAAATGAGTCTGCGTGGGTTGCTCTTCGGAGGGTCATTGTGGACTTGTTGAGCCAAAGGGCCCGTTTCCACACTGTAAGTAATCTAATCTAATCTAATCTATAAATGTGTGGTCTCTAAAAGAAAGCCATGGAAGGCCAGATAGAATTCTTGAACAGCCTGTATATTTGAATGAAAAAAAACAATTCCTTCCAAAAAAACAAAGTTAAATAATCACACAAAACCAGGTTATGGTCCAACAGGTTTATTTGGAAGCGCTAGCTTTCGGAGTGCTGCTCCTTCAAACCAACTGATGAAGGAGCAGCGCTCCGAAAGCTAGTTCTTCAAAATAAACCTGTTGGTGCATAACCTGGTGGTGCTTGATTTTTTTAACTTTGTACAGCCCAATCCAACACTGGCACCACCAAATCATTCCAAAAACACTCTACATATGTACCTTTTAACAAATCAACAATCCTGCAACAGGATTACAATTCTCAGTTTATCTATTTTAATAAATATCTAATCAATATCAAACAACTACTGGAAAACATAAATCATTTTATCTGTTAAAACACAAAATTTAATTATCAATTCATTGTTATCACGGTATATGAACTATATTTTCACTCTCCAGTGATGTGAAGTGACCCTTGGACAGAAATTATACATTCTAAATTCACCTACAGCCAGATAAATCGGGACAAACACAAAATAATCAAACTAAGTCAAAGAGCCGAGAATTAATCAGTTCCAGGATGACCCAAATTTTCTACACCTTGACTTCCAGCCAATGGCTGAGCATTATATATCTCTCTTGAAAATGTCAACAATGAAGGGTTTTGGCACCAACACATTGAATGCTTTGAATCCAGCTAATACCCACATGTAGACATTTGTACAAGTTATTAATCTTAGCGGCGAGGTGGCACAGTGGTTAGCACTGCTGCCTCACAGTACCAGAGACCTGGGTTCAGTGCCCACCTCAGGTGACTGTCTGTGTGGAGTTTGCACATTCTCCCCGTGTCTGCGTGGGTGTGCTCCGGTTTCCTCCCTACAGTCCAAAAATGTGCAGGTTAGGTGAATTGGCCATGTTAAATTGCCCGTAGTGTTAGGTGAAGGAGTAAATGTAAGGGAATGGGTCTGGGTGGGTTGCGCTTCAGTAGGTCCGTGTGGACATGTTGGGCCAAAGGGCCTGTTTCCACACTGTAAGTAATCTAATCATTTCCAAATCATGGAAATATATCAAAGGTCTTGAACTCAAAGTATCACTGCACATAAAGCCATAAGATGGTCTTCAAGGCCACCTGATAATTGTTCAGTGAAAAAACCTTTTGTCAGTTTCATATTGTTCTCAGGATAAGTAAACACAGCAACATCACGCTATCACATCATCCCAAAGTATGGAATAGATACCTTCTTATAATTTACACACCAACATGTTCCCATGCCAATAATCATACTTCATTATTTGTGACTGAGATGCTGATAGTAACATGTATCGGATAAAGGAATTCCTAAATATAGGCGAGTTTTCTGATAAGTTCCCTCCAGTCATCATGTTAAGAAAATGTAATTGTGGCTAAGTACATTGTGAACAGATCCCCATTAAACCTTTTCACGTGTTTACTCAGAGACATGATTGAAAAGTTTCCTCTATAAATGCTGTTGACTGTATTTCGCTGTAATACCCATGTTCCTTATCGATTTATTTTCTTTTGTAATGCTGACACAAATGACTGAATATTGATGACATGGAAAATTGAATGGATTATATATTGTATTTCTACAGAAGAAAACTGAGACAGCAAGTACAGATTGCAGAGTATCTGAGAATGTTGAATGACCAAACAGTTCTGATCAATAATCACTGCATATCGAATGTATTTTCCAAACCATCATGCCAGCATTCTAGTTCTCAGCTCACTGATACTAATTACTGTGTCATCGATATCAGAGCAAACTCGTTTGGAAATATTGAATCATTTAATGTGTCAGCGTTCTAAAATAAATTACCAATTCATTGTTAGACCAACATCACACAATAATTCTGTTTAAGTTTAGTAACAAATATCATGAGATTCACATTTCAATTTAAACCATTATTTCTTCGTGCCAATTTTACAAAGGAAAATGGATCTTTTTTACAGGTCAACACATCCATGAACCAAGCAATGATTCCTCATCCAACACTCACAGGAAATATCTGATGCCTTCTCATTTGAATGTTCACAGAAATCATTGGATTAATATTTGGCATTAAAATGAAGATACGTCTAATTGTTTTAGACTCCAATAATTAATGTTCATATCTACATGTTACAGATCGCAATATGAAGTTTCTAATTATTTTAAGTTTGCAGTGACCTGTTTTAAGACAAATTTTTTCCTTATATCTAATATTTAATCACTGATAAAATCCAGTATATTTGGCTTTAAGTGTGGAATTAAGTCTCAGTGACGTAGGCATATTGCACGGTATTGTTCCCTAATGGTAGCGAATGCAGATTTGTATTTTAATACTGAAATCCTGGTTGATTTGCTGTTGTAGGGGTGCCCTGCCCCATCTGGAATAGAATGGCCTATGTTGGCTCATACAAATGTCCGACACACAAAAAGACGCAACCTGCTTTAGAATTAGAACACAAGATGGCGGAGGAGAGATAAACTAACAGTTTGTTCCAATCTTGATGAAAGAAAATAATCTTTTGTAAAAATCCTACTCCAAGTCCATCCGTATGCCAGTCCAGACAGTAATAAGACCATGCCAGATACAGAAAAACGACCAACCCTGACCTTCATTAACGAAAGAATAATTGTCCCAGTGAATGAATAAACACCAGCTGCAGGATACAGCCCAGTTAACTTTCACAGCAGCTATCAGGGCAACAGACAGGTTCATTTGTCAGAAACATTACTATTTAAAGTTGCTCAGAACATTAAAAAAACTTCTAATTGCAGATTCTTGAGAATTGTGGACAAGGCAGAGGGCGAGGCTGGAAGGAGTGTAATAATTAACTTTGTAAACTGAAGAAATAAGATACATTGAGAGATACCAATGCCGGGAGATTTTAGGACTTTTAAACATCATGAAACAATAGGAAGCTGGGCTATCCATAACAATGTCCATCTGAGATTAGGTGTTCTACAGGATCGGGTGTCTGTATAAGGAGGGAAGGACTGTAACCACATTGCATGTGGCCATTGTAATACAGCAAGTGTGTAAAATTACTGCTTTTTACTGTACACGTTACAGTGTGTCATGGACCTACGTTCTGAGATTGGCCTTGGGGGATGATCCCTGCAAGGCATTCAAAAAGGTCCCCCACAGTAGGCTATTGTACAAACTGCAGAGGAATGGGATTGTGGGAGATACAGCAGTTTGGAACAGTAATTGCCTTGCTGAAAGAAGACAGAGGGTGGTGGTTGATGGGAAATGTTCATCCTGGAGTCCAGTTACCAGTGGTGTACTGCAAGGGTCGGTGTTGGGTCCACTGCTGTTCGTCATTTTATAAACGAACTGGCTGAGGGCGTAGAAGGGTGGGTTAGTAAATTTGCAGATGACTGTAAGTCAGTGGAGTTGTGGATATGACAAGGATGTGTAGGTTACAGAGAGACATAGATAAGCTTCAGAGCTGGGCTGAGAGGTGGCAAATGGAATTTAATGTGGACAAGTGTGAGGTGATTCACTTGGTTGGAGTAACTGGCTAATGGTAAGATTCTTGGAAGTGTAGATGAGCAGAGAGATCTCAGTGTCCAGGTACACAGATCCTTGAAATTTGCCACCTAGGTTGACAGGGTTGTTAAGAAGGCATACAGTGTTTTAGCTTTTTATTAATAGAGGGATCGAGTTCTGGAACCATGAGGTTATGCTGTAGCTGTACAAAGCTCTGGTGCGCCCGCACTTGGAGTATTGTGTACAGTTCTGGTCACCACGATATAAAAGGATGTGGAATCTTTGGAAGGAGTGCAGAGGAGATTTACTAGGATGTTGCCTGGTATGGAGGGAAGGTCTTACAGGAAAGGCTGAGGGACTTGAGGCTGTTTTCGTTGGAAAGAAGAAGGTTGAGAGGTGACTTAAATAGAGACATATAAGATAATCAGAGGGTTAGATGGGGTGGACAGGGAGAGCGTTTTTCCAATATAGTAATGGGGAGCACAAGGAGCATAACTTTAAGTTGAGGGGTGATAGATATAGGACAGATGTGAGAGGTAGTTTCTTCACTCAGAGCGTAGTAACGGTATGGAATGCTTTTTTCGCCACCTCCAAACGATTCCACCACCAGGGATATATTTCCCCTCACCTCTCCTATCAGTGTTCCGAAAAGACCACTCCCTCCGTGACTCCCTCGTCAGGTCCACAACCCCACCAACCCAACTCCACTCCCGGCACCTTCCCCTCCCGACATTGCAAGAAATGCACAACGTGCGCCCACATTTCCCCCCTTACTTCCCCCCAAGGCCCCGAGGGATCCATTATATCCGCCACAAATTCACCTGCACCTCCACCCACATCATTTATTGCATCCACTGCACCTGATGGCCTCCTCTATAATGGGGAGACAGGCCGCCTACTTGCAGAACATTTCAGAGAACACCTCGGGACACCCGACCAACCAACCCAACCACGTCGTGGCTCAACAGTTCAACTGCCCCTCCCAATCCACCAAGGACATGCAGGTCCTTTGACTCCTCCATCGCCAGACCATAGCAACACGACAGTTGGAGGAAGAGCGCCTCATCTTCTGCTAGAAACCTTCCAACCACAAGGGATTAAATCAGATTTCTCCAGTTTCCTCCTTCCTCATTTCCCTCCCTCCCCCCACCTTGTCTCAGTCAAATCCCTCGAACTCAGCACCACCTTCCTAACCTGCAATCTTTTTCCTGACCTCTCCCCGCCCCCACCCCATTCCGGCCTTATACCCTCACCTTGACCTTCTTCCACCTATCGCATTTCCAACGCCCCTCCCCCAAGTCCCTCCTCCCTATCTTTTATCTTAGCCTGCTGGACACACTTTCCTCATTCCTGAAGAAGGGCTTATGCCCGAAACGTCGATTCTCCTGTTCCTTGGATGCTGCCTGACCTGCTGCGCTTTTCCAGCAACACATTTTCAGCTCTGATCTCCAGCATCTGCAGTCCTCACTTACTCCTATGGAATGCTTTGCCTGCAACTGTAGTAGATTTGTCAACTTTAAGTACATTTAAGTTGTCATTGGACAAGCATATGGACGTACATGGAATAGTGTAGGTTGGATGGGCTTCAGATTGGTATGACAGGTCGGCGCAACATCGAGGGCCGGAGGGCCTGTACTGCACTGTAATATTCTATGTTCTATGTTAACTGGTTGCAGCATAGATAAACATCTCCCACTTCCCAGAGTTCTGCCTGCCTTCTGAGTCTTCATTCAGTGGAAAACACTCCTGCAGCGATGATGACACTTCAATTCAATACAAACACTTACTTTGTGTGAAATTATTACTTTCAGAGCAAAATAATTTCCATGTTAAAATTGTTTTACTTTTTATGTGTGCAAAAAAACAATGTAGGTACATCCATTTGTTCTTTTTAGTTCAACTAACACTAAATTTTAATTTATTGGAAACACTACACTGGGGTGAAAAGAACGATTCTTCAGCTCAAATCTCACATTAAATGGCTGTTTCTATTTTTCAAATCCTATGACCTCCAAAACAATATTTATTTAATTTCATAAGCAGAAAAAGAAACTGCTTTTGAAATGTTGAGATCGTTTCTTTTTCTTCCAACATTAGTTTGTCAATGAAAAATAATCCCACAATTATCAGTCATTTGGTACGAAATGACTCCTGGGACCAAATGTCATTAACACTACCTTTCCTTCCAATCATACTCACTTTCCTGGCCTAATTAGTCTGACCTGCTGTGCTTTAAACTGGCAACACATTTTCAGCTCTGATTATTGTCTTCTAATTCTGACATAAATGTCGAAACATTTGTCACGGTAAAAATGGCATTAATTAAATGGACATGACTCTACAAAAAAAATCGATTGTTGGTGAGTGTTTCTTAATTATTAAAGCCACCTTTTAATGTTAATTTTGAGTTTATTAGTATTAATGAATATACAATCGATATCAGAGCAAAGTGCATTCAAAAAATTAAGTCAACTTATCTATCAGGATTTTAGAAACAATTATCAATTACAGTAATTACACAACATTTTAGTTTAGAATTTGTAACAAGCGTGTGATTGTCACCTTGCCCATTATGGTTGGGAAAGTTATGAAGGAGTCTTGTGCAGCTCTGTATTGTCTCTGCTACCACACCAGTAGGCACAGTTTCAATTCCCACCTTGTACAGAATTCTGATTCGAAAATATCTAAAAATCAATTGAATTGCCTTCCAAATCAATATTCGATATGCTTCCATCTGTTGTTCATTCCAATAATCACAGTATTTGTTATTTACTTTTTTCAGGTCACTAATAACAGAATGTATCTAATTCCACTCAATCAATATTCCTTGGAAAATATTTGAGAATATTGCAGTCATAAAGATGAAATATACGAAGTAATTATATTCATTGATTTTGTTTTGTTCTGAAGAGCTTAGTTCGGACAACACATAGAACTTGATGCTCCAGTGCTACAAATATTAGAAAATAATATTGTTCTTTTCAGTAAAATAAACAAATCCACTTGCTATAATTTATCATTTTTTAGTTATTGATCTGTTTGTGAATTGTGTGAAATGTTTAGTTTTCCACTCACCTATTTATGTTGAATGTAAGATTGAAAATGCTGTGAAAATATCAGGTGTGTTCGTTGAAAATTGACTTTACAAATTTCTCAAGTACCTCATTATTGCATGAAGTCTTAAGTGTGTTTTGGCTCAGCAATTCTAGTAAATATTTAAAAATGTCTAATCTTAAATAAGATCCTTCACACCCAAATATCAGTCTTGTTTCCTAATTCATGTAAATAACATTGATTTCAATAAAATAAGGTTAACACAAAACAGTGCACATAAAGCAACACAAAGGTTCCTTATCACCACCTGATTACTGAGTAAATACCTTATTGTTCCTGAGACTAATAACAACAGTAAGCATTTGTCTACTATACCCTGCAGTAAGTGCAATTGATATCTTATATTTCAGTCCAGTCATCAATGATGATTTATATTGTTTCAACCAATAATTCTACTTTATCCTGACATTGACTGGATACAAGAACATTGGGAACAAAAGTTTTGTCATTTAACAATTTTTAAGCTTTTTGTTGTGTGCAACAGACAATTCAAATTAAAGCCAATTTTGTTGCAATTCAACAAACGCTTCATTTCAAATTTGTGAAATTCCTACATTTTTGCAAAAAGGTATGTTTCATATTAAAGGACTGCTTTTCAAATCATGTGTGCTACAAAATGATTATTGCTTTCATTTCATTGTACAAAAGAACAGCTTTGATCACGTCGATTGTTTTTTTCCGTTTCTATTCGACGTTTATTCATCATTGTACAATAATGACAAAATTATTAAAATTGCTTTATATACCACATGTTGTTGACTACATTGTTTGTTCAATTTCCTGGTTCACTTTCAGATCTACTAATTCTCTTCCTAATTCTGACACAAATGTTTAAACAGTCAACATAATATTAATCATATAAATCAATGTAACACATCTCACAAGAGTTCAGTGGATGGAAATTCACATTTCTTGTAGAATGTATATTTTTGTGTTAAAAAGAAGAATCTTGTTCAATAATCACTGCATGGCCTCTTTTTTTTTTATCTTCAATCCATAAAACTAGTACTATTCCTCAGTTTTAGTGATCTTAATAAATATTCAATCAACATCACAGCAAAGTGCTTTTGAAATATTGAATCATTTTAATTCTTCATGTCCCAACACTAATTAGCAAGACATTGTCATTACAATAATGGCACAATTTTTAAGAAAGCCCTTTTGAACAAATAAGTAAATTCACATTTAAATTTAATCCATTGTTGCTTAGTACTAATACTCCAGTGTGAAAATGCATTTATTTTGCAGGTCACCTATCCCACAACAGAACCAATGACTCCCATCCAACATCATTGCAAATATCAGATTTTGCTCACATTAGAATGATCAGCCTTAATCTCAGCCTTAAAATACAGGGAACTGTAATTACTTTTCACTGAATTAATTCCCAGTTCATTTCCAGACATCGCTCAGTCCCATAGCAAAATGAGGTTTCATCGTTATTACTTAATACAATGATAGACTTTGAACGATTTAATTGTTGTTGTATATAATAATTTTTCAATACTCATTCAATCCAGTACATTGTGCAAATGTGGAATTACGGCACAGTACATGAACTACTGTAAATATTTTGCAGGTACAATGTCACAATCATTGTAATAAACAAATTTTATTTACCTGTTGGAAACATAGTTGAATTCAATTAATTATATTTCACTTCAATGCTAAGATTTATCATGTTTGGAGCACAATAAGACTTAAGGATTTTTCATGCAACAAAGTCGAATGATAAGAATTAACATCTCTTTATTGTTTCATTCAAAAA